>NC_134419.1:56871621-57174651 GCF_030867145.1 Opisthocomus hoazin | reverse complement strand
CAACAGAAATTTTACGTCTGTTTCCCTTTTCCTAACTTTGCTCAGGTTGCTTATCATTTTCCACTTCTTGCCCAAGGCTTTCTGACATTTGTCTCAACTTTCCATGCAGCTTCCAGTTTGATACCAACCATATCAGCCTTGTGACCTTCTCCCCTTCCAGAGGTGCCACTGCACATTACTTCTTCCCCATCAACAAACCTGGCCAGGCTCACTTTCACACATTTCTACTAGTCCACTGCCTCAAGTGGTTTACTCTTTAACAGCTTCCCACCATCAGCCTTTCTTCCTGGTACACATATTAAAAAAATGACTACATGTGCATAAAAGTCATTACAGAAACAGCATTTTCGTGAATAGGACATATAATGCACAGGTCATTTGCAAGCAGATCCCAAATGCAAAAGGAATAATCTCCAAGTCTTGTACTATGTATTTTTGAATCAAAGACTATGTTGCTTTCTTAATAGTATGCCTTTGGCTTAAAAAGATGCTATGACTTGTCAGAAAAATATTCTAATATAACTGAAGTCATAGTTCCTGAAGGCCATCATAAACACAGTTATTCTAGAGCACACCAAGGTATTTCACTTGCTGTCCCATAAATTTCATTATTAAGTTGAGCAATTATAGGTATATTTTTGGAAGCATTCACTGCATACAAACTCCCAGCAGCCAGGCAGTAAAAGTTTCCACCTTACTGCTTATAGATATTTTGATGAAAGCTTCTAACCTGCTTTATTTTTTACACTTTAACAGAGGTAATAATGTCATAGCTTGTTGTGAAGAAACATTAAAACCATGTTTGTTGTTAGCTATTTATAAAAGCATTAGAATATGAGGGAAACTAATAATACTGAGTGCCACAATTATAAATTGGGGTACAGATACGGTGTCTTATTTAATCGCACACGGCACAGACAGAGAAAAACTCTATTTTTGGTGTTTACTGAAAATTTCTGGGGGAAAATCCAGTTTACTAGGCTTCTTCGAAACACGCAGAAAATGGGAGTGTCAGCAAGAGGTGTTTCTGGACAATATGTAAGCATTTCAGGGTAACAACAACAATAAGGTCATTCATAGTACCCTAGTGCCTCTTTGACACTGAGCCTCATTGGTACAGCTGAAGTGAAGCATTTTGCACATCAAAGAGTAGAAATGTGTCCCTTCTCATGAGGTCTTTACGAACATGAACAACATTGTACAACTTGGGAGATTATAAGAAAATTGCATTATTTCAAAAACTTGCATCAGTGTCACCTTTTGCATCTCTTTCAGGACCGTAACTGCCTCCTCAAACACAGTTTATTAGCTGTACCTGCCCTTCCTCTAGGTGGGCTGAGGTGGCAGTGAGGCAAGGTTCAAGGAATCGCCTACAGACCCAACTAGCCTTCCTCTGTTTTGCTCATAGCTAACCCGCATGCAGGGTAGAGGATCACCTAGCCCCACAGGAGGGCTTCACTTCCAACACAGCCTGACAGTTGTAAACCAAGCAACTACTCAGATGCTGATAGAATACGCATAATAGAAAACACCAAGGGAAAAACCCACAACAAGAAGGAATGAAAAAGAAAAAGAAGCATAAGTTTGCGTAGAAATAATGTTTTCCTTGTGTATGATAAATTTTGTGGTATGTTAGGGTTAAAAAGCAGGTTCCATTCTGAAAGCCAAAGCTTTGTGATCCTACATGCAGCTTTAATGAACAGACAGACAATTAGGTTAGGGGGGTTTCAGTTGATCAAAATTCACTGCTCAGCACTTCAACGTGGCAGTAAGACAACTGTTTTGCTCACGTTCACTACAGAGTTATGAAGAATGTTTTTGTCTTCTGCTATGTCACCATTTAGAGCAGGGCAGCAATAAAAAGAGTGGCAGATGCTCTCTATTAACACCCATCTTCCCACCAGAGGAAGGAAAAAGGAGGAAAAGGGAGAGAAACTTACAAATTGAATGTAAAAACAGCTTTACTAATAATACTAATAATATTAACAATAAGAGAAATAATGCAAAATATACAAAACCAACACTGAGTTTCCCGGAGTTGGGTGCTGGGTGCTGGCATCCCACCAGCAGCTGCCAGGCAGCACCAGGCACTCCCAGACTGGCCTCGGCAACAGACAGGAACTGGACTCAGGAACACATGGATCTGAATCTGGATCAGGATCGCAGGCAGAACAACGAGCAGGGTCCTCTTCACAAGCCGGTCATGGACAAAGAGAGCGAGACCCTCGTGATCCTCCAGGTTTAAACCGAGCATGACATGCATGGCATGGAATACCGTGTTGGTCAGTGTCAGGACCCCTGTCCTCCCCTCCCTGCAAGTGCGACCCTTTATGACTCCTCACTTGTGGGATATAAGGAGTCTTTTGGTAACCTTGGCTACTATAATGATAACTATAAACAGGGGCCTTTTTCTGCATTCCATTCCTACCATTAGGTCAGTGTTACTATAAACATTAGGTGTTACCAGCTTTGGAGCAGACACTGTAAAACAACCAGCCAACTTCAGAAAAATGCAGTTACTTAGAAGAACTCAGCTGTAAGGAAGATTCACTAAAAGAGAATCAGTTCTGTTTTAACCAAAACCAGGACAACTGGTTATATGGTTTTGGGGAGAGCCACAGACACAAACTACGTTGTTTAGAAAGGCTTTTGACAGGATCTGTCACAGCGTTCTCCTTTGGAAGCTGTGGAAGGTACAGGCTTGAAGAACGGATGGCCAGATGGGCTGAAAGTTGCCTAAGCTGCCCAGCTTGAAGGATAGTGATGATGGGCCAAATGTCCAGGTAGCAGCTCGTAAGAGTAAAGTACCCCAGGGGTTGATTCTGGGGATGATATCATTCAATATTTTCATCAACAACCTGGATAATGAAAAAAATTGCCCCCGTGGCAATTATTAGTTTTCTCTTTTCATATGGTACTGGCTAGTAACAGAACCTGTGAGGCTATTGAGTTTTCTGGTTTCTGACTTGGGATTTTGCAACACATGATCTTCTGTGAAGCTGTGGAAAACTTATAAATAAGTTGAGTTTACCTGCCAGTATTAGAGACAGACCCTGGTAAAGTAGTATGTGGGAGCTTGCTAGGTCAAGTTCCATGAGCAGCTTAAAACCTTATCAACAAGGTGAAACAGTCCAGCCTCAACAGCGATTCAATTATTATTTTAGTAAATCTTATAAATTTGACTTGCTGGAGCAGTTCAGTACCTTCATGCAATATAAAAATTCTATTACAATGTCATTCTGTTGCCAAATAATGATACTTTGAAATAGATCCACTTTCCTGTTTTGGTATAATTTTCCAAAATAGTGGCTTAATCCATTATTTATTCTGAGTGGTCTTTTGTTCATACAATGCCTTCAATATACCAGCTAGAGGATTAAAAATCTATTAAAAGAACTATTTTTTTTTTCTAATATAGTGTCTTAAATTCTGACCTAATTATGTAGTGGCTGGAAATATGCTGTGATCTCACATAAAATAATTTTCTAGGTGAAAGGACAAAAATTCGTAGCTTAATTGCAGTGGTCTCTGAGGAGGGCAAAAGTAAAATATTGTTTCCAATACAGAGTTTCAAGATTTTGTGGCATTAATTAAAAGCATGTTTTTGGGCAATTACCTTTTGAAGGGCTTAGAACTTGCAATGCCTAGTAAGGTGCTCCAAAAAGAAATAACTTCAGTTATGTGCCATGGATGCTGGTCCTCACACAGAGATTTCTGTTCTCATGATGCTTGTTTTGTAAGAATGTGATATAGGAAGGTTTGTACTGTACTCTCCCAGCTTCCAGTCATCTTCAAGGAACCTCCTAAGCCCCATGTAGTTTCTGAGTGCTAAGAAGCTCAGTGAATTTTTCTTCCATGTTTGTGCATCCCCCCCACTGAACTACACGTGAACTGTTCACATCCAGGACATTTGTGGCAAGGAATTACATGGTTTAGCTAAGCATTGTATTAAAAAAAAACATTCTTACATGTGTTCTTGGACCTGCCACCTGCTAGTGTCATTTGATAACACACAGTCTTGTGCTGGAAGAGGCAGGCAGTAGCTGGGCACTATTCAGCCTCTCCTTGCCACTCACGGTTTTACAGATATCTGTTGCTCTCCTGTATCATCTTTTCTAGATGAGAAATTCAGGTTTATGCCGTCATTCTTTGTATGACCACTGGCCATCCTTCTTGTCCCTCCTTGAACTTCTTCCAGTATCAGTCAGTCTTGTTGACGATGGGCGAGAAGGACCACAACCGCAAAAGTTATCCAAGCCCTGGACAAAAGGTGGTTTTAGACAGCAGCATAATGATGTTCTCTGTTTACTCTTTTAAGAATGCTGAATGATTTCTGGGTTTTTATGGCTGAGCACTGAGCTGAGGTGTTTGTTAGAGCCTGCCTAACCCTAAAATCTCACTCTTGAATCAAACTAGGCAGCATGTTCCCTACCATTGTACCTGTGAAGACAGGGCTGTTTTTTCCACTTATGTCACTTTACATCAGAGCTGATCTGTCATTTTAACACTCTGTTACTCAGTCCTGTAGGTTCTCCTGCAGTTCTTCACAATCTGCTGTTCTCTTTACTAACTTGAATAACAATTACTAGACTTTGTGAGTTATTATTTACCCCCTTTTCCATGTTGTTTGTGAATACCTTTCCTCATATACTGCAGTGTGACTAGTGGTTACCACTAAGCAGCCAAATACATTGGTTCTTTTGAAGTAGAAAAAGTGCAATTGCTGAAGAATGATGGAACTGATTCTGATTTAAACATGGCACTGTGTTGCAAATGTGTTTGCTAAGACCCTACTGTCGATTTTGGACCTTACGCTCATTACCTCAGGTCTACTATTTTACCCACAGCATTGAGACTGGGGCTGCTGTTGCAGGAACCCCTCAGACAGTCTGCAGTTTGTTTCCTTGTTCATAACCACCAGTCCTACCTTTCCAGGCAGTGTATACAGAGGGAGTCTGTCTCTGCTTCTTGGCACAGAGCTGCTGACTACTGGCTTCTGCTTTATTTGGTTTTTACTAATTCTCCTACTTCAGTCTCCATGGGTTTTAATCAATCCTGAATGAATTCCTGCAGACCTGCTTGGGCAAGATTCTGTACAGTGTTTGCCGTGTTTCTGCCAGCACTTGCTCAGCCAGCCTGGATCTGATTGACTTGTATCACTTCAGGTTTATGTATGATTACCAGAAGTTGCATGGTTGGTCAGTGCTGGGCATGCGTTGTCCACATGTGTCATGGGGACAACTGTGGTGCGGGCTACTCTGGGGGTATTGCAGATCGTCTTGGTCATCTGAATGTCTCAAGACTGCAACCTGTATATAGACCAAACATCCTCTGGAAAAGACAATGTGTCCCAATGGACCTGGATAATGCAGGATATGCTTAGCAATAAAGAGTTTTTAAACAGTCGCTATGGCTACATTTCTGGTGCATCTGAAAGTCTGGGACTAACCTTTCTTCCATTGAAGCCAGGACCAAAAATTATGCTCATTTCTGCCAAAGCGATCATTGGGATCCCTTTCCACTTTCACCAAAAAATCCTACTGCTGGTATGTATGAGAGGAATCAGACAATAGGGAAAGGAGATGTGCAGTGAAATTAGCACCTGTTTAAACCATGGCAGTTGTCTCAGCGACTTCTCTGGAGTCAAGACTTTAGCCATGGATTTTAATTCTTGCGCTGTTGAGTTTCCATTCTGCTGACAGGTAAGACGAATGACTGAAATCATTGAATTCACTGGTTATAGGAGTAGGTTCAGCTCATTTCTTTGCTGCAAATGCTCTTTGTCTTGGGTAGTTCCACTGCTGTTAAGAAAAATCAATTTTGATGCATTTAACTCACAAGGGTTCCACAAGGCTTGCAAATATCTCTGAGGTACTCACAGCTGCTGAAATGCTTTTGCTTGACAATACCACCTTCATGCAATTCTTCTGTGGTTCCTTTTGTATTCTTTTCAATTACAGTAATTTCAACAGAGCTGTCTACAATCAGAAACTATGGAAATTGAGTACAGAAAGATGTAACATTTCAAGGAAGAGTAAGTATAGCAGTGTCATTATTTTCCTAGAGACAGGATCTAGATTTCTCAAGACCAGCTCTGTATTCTCAGTTTAACTGGCAGACAGGAAATATTTCTTCTTTCTTTAGGTCCCAAAGGATGTTTCTTTGTTAGAAAGCCAAACCTCCATTTCCTCTATTTCTTGCAACCAATAGCAAACTTGGTGAACACAGAGTGGACTTGGTACTAAATGCATGAACTTGTAGCCTATTTCTTTTGCAAATCAGTTTTGTCTGAACATTGGAAGTCTGCCTTTGTTTTCTGCTAGATAACTTGGTAGGCAACTAATTGGTTTTCTTGTGACCAGATGCTGGAGCGTACCCTGATGTTAATGAGACTTTGCTTACACAAACAGTCTCAATGAGTTTAACAGCAATCCATGTGTGCATGGTAGGCCCTGATGCAGCTGTTTTATGGAAATGTTAGCAGTGGCTTGGTCTTCATCCCCACTTTGACCTGGAACAAATTGTCCCTGTCTTCCCTAGGATCCTGTGCATACACCAAATACAGCTGTACTGCATAACGCATACATAGTGGCACCCCAGCTAGCTTTGATAACAAAAACAATAGCTATGTACAGCCACAAACCTACTTTAAGAGGGCTAATTGTAGTTTGGGTGTCAGAGCATACTGTCTGAATTGCTGTGCAGCTAACATATGGACTCATGTCCTCTTAAATGGCAGGATGGAAAGTTCAAGAGCATTTTGAAACAAATCAGTCTTGTAGTGATCAAAAAGCTATGGCCACAGCCAAGTGGTTAGATTGGGTAAGTCAGGTATCTAGGATGCTGAAGAAGTGTGGCATAATGACTTGGAGCAGGTACTATGTAGCTGAGAGAGTTGGGGAAGTATTACAAGAATATACAGAAGTACCATCTTAGTGCAAAACTGAGACACAGCAGAAAACAGCACTGAAAGTCAAGCTTCTGGCTGTCACTGGTACATAATTGTCAGCTGGAGGGCTGCAGGAGCAGACGCATCTTATGGCTGAAGCTGCCTTCATGTTCATGGATGCAAGACTCTAAGCACCATGACTTTTTACTTTTCTGTACCAGAAGTTAGGAATCTAGTCTGACTCAGTATTTGCACTATTACCTCTTCTCTGTCTTTGTATTTTCAGGGGATTATTTTTCTTGATTTACTTCAAATCAGGACATAATAACCGTGTGCTTTAAAGGATTGCTGCCTAGTGAGTTTCTGTGATTCTGAACTCCAGTGTGAAGCTGCTCAGCCACGAGGCTCTCCTTTGCAGAACTGCTGAGATTATTTTCATTTATAATGAAATCAGAGGTAAAGTTTGACCTCCCATTTTGTTTGGGTTTGTGCCCACACCTCTGAATCGCTTCTGCAGTGGTTTGTCTGACCACACAGTTGTAGAGACCAGAGACAAGGAAGGGTTCAGCTATTTGGTTGTCACCCAGCTGGCAATTGTTGCGGCAGGATCAACGACTCGACCAATATGATCCATAACATTCAACTTTATTAGCAGAGAATCTGGATTATATAGACAGCAGTCGGTTATGATTAGTCACTATACATAAACACTCTGTACAGCACTCAGCTATGATTGGTCACTATACATAAAACATCTATCAATAAAACACCCGGGTTACATAAGCAGTACTCAACTATGATTGGTCATTATTCATAGAATGACTGTTTTCCCACAGCCGGCCTGGGAAATGTCTGTTTTCCCGTAGCCGGCCTGAGAGTGGCCTTGAGGCCTGTGCTGCTTGAAGCCTGTGCTGCTACAAACCGATCAAGTCCATAACAGCGTGTCTGGGTTGCTCACAATATGTCCCTGTTCTTCCAGAAATCCCACAGGCAATACTAGTGATCTAGTTGGATTTTGGGAGTTTTCTAGATGATAAGTAGGTTTATATGTTTGATTATTGCGGCTGACTATCATGTCTACTTCTGGTTAAAAAGTTACCTGAACAACCAGTTGCTTACTTTCACTGCACCATGCTTTATTGCTGAATTAGCCACGTATTTCTTGTTTAAAAGTTCCAAAATACTTCTGCATGCTGCTTGTCCTTGATACGTGAATCACAAGGAGAATGGCAAATTTAGGAAGCCCCTTATAACAAACATACAAATAAAAATTAAGAACTCATAAAGGACCAAATTGTAGGCTAGAATTGTGACAGTTGAATAACTTAATAAAAAAATATTTGTTCTGCTTTCAAACAACCTGCTGAAACATTTTAAAAGATTGTGAAGACAATCTTTTCAGAAATGATACTATGTTTTTTTTAGAGGAAACTATAGCAGTGAAGGAGCACAGGGAAAAAAACGAAAGCACACAAGAAGCAGACCTATTATACTGTCTGACTCCAAAAGTGCACTTTTTACTTATGCTGAGGTTAAATTTGATCTTGATAGTCAGTTCTGCAATGAAGTAATTTGCTATAGCACTCTGTTGCACTACCATGCAAAGAAGGCAATGAGGCTTTTTGACTAGAGTAGTACAGCTTTGGGAATGGGAAGCTGAAATTACAACTTTTTTCAAACCATCAGTAAATTTCAACTGTCTTAACTGGCAAGAAAAATAATATGAATTTTAATAAACTTGACAAAAATAGTTTCAGGGTGTGAGACAAGTAGTCAGTCTCTGAAAACAGATGTAGATAACTACTGGTCAGCTTTCATGTAAATACTTGATATCAAATTAACTACTGTTAATAATTTAATAATTTAATAATTTAATAATTTAATAATCAGTCTAACTTTGATGGAATACAGTGATTAGCACCTACCCATTTTGTCTAATGCTAAGATGCCAAGGTTCTTTTAGGTCACGTTCCCAATCAGAATTTATTTTGACCATTTGTCTCCAACTGCATATTCTTTGTGAAATCGTAGTAGCAGGATGCGCGTTCACTTCAGGATATGGTTTAGTAGGAATGGTGGTGTTGGGTGGATGGTTGGACTCGATGATCTTAGAGGTCTTTTCCAACCTATGATTCTATGATTCTACAATATTACAGCTCTTAACAACAAGGCTTTTCCAGGAAGGGATGCTGGGGGCTTGTCTGATATAGTGCTTGCAACCATGCCCCCAGAAAAAATACTGACTTCTTGTGAGACTAGATGTCTGCAATTAGCTTACCAACTACAAAAGAGGAGCAGTGAGGCTGTATGAATTGGCAGTCTTCACACTATTCTCACTGGTCTGCAGCAAAGTCCTTTGGCCCTTACTGGAAAGTTATGCAATAAGGTGCTTTCATTTACTGAAATAAAAAAAAACCCACCAAACACCCCAACAGACTATCATTAACTCACCTGAAGCAAAGCAAAAGAACTGTACTTTTCTGATAGAAAGTATGGACTGTGATCTTGTTACCGCACAAAACAAATGTGATCTATTTGTAAAGTAATTCTTCCTACTTGTTGATGGCTGACTGTTGGGGTTGATGTAGCTTGAGAGTTAGCATGACTAGGCTGCTTAAGCAAAACAGTTAGCATAACTGAACAGGCCGCTGGAAAGGGCAGCTAAGAATAGCAATTGAGAAAGTTCTGATAGTGCACATGATGTGGGTTAGCAAAAACAAGATGTGTTCAAGGACGTGGAGGCAGTCTGTTGCTATTGGCATTAGTGCATAGTTACCAATCATAAGGGAATATGGGGTGCGTGAACAGCGCGTGATTTATGTCTGTAGCCTATCTGAATAAGCGTGATCGCGTGTACAGATATGAAAAATGTGTATAACCACACAAGTGGAGCAATAAAGTGAACTGACTGTGCATTGCATCAATGTGTGAGAGTCGTTCCTGTCCCTGCATGGATGCTGAAACTTGGCAGCTGGCTTTGCCACTGAATTGTTTTTAAATAGGATCCATTTTAAATGCAATCCACTTTCTTAATTTCCTCCTAATTAGTCTTCTATAGATAGTATGTATGTCAGTGGTCCCTCAAGATAGAGATGATGTGCTGCGGGAAGGATAAATAGGACTCCAAGGTTTCTTCATAGGCCTCACAAATCTATGTTGCTCTCCAGAGGGTTAGTTTTCTTTCTCATTCCTTTGGAAAAAAACCCCTTTGTCCAAAACAACCTTGAAAAACATAAGGTGAATGCAACCAGCTCAGCTATCTGAATCTGTGAAGCAGATAAAACCAGGTCTCAAAAGTTAGATGGGATTCATATGCCAGTTCTGTGATCCCTTCAGGATCTTCTGCACATAAATTCTGCTCAGAAGATTTCCAACTAGTGTTGCCTCAAGCAAAGGTTAAAGCAGAGTTCATTGGGCATGATGTTGAAGACTATCTGTGACATGTAAACTTGTAATGTGGGTGGGCTCATCCTGAACCAGGGCTCAGTTGCTGATGATATGGGAAGCACTGCTGTGGTCATGTCAGTTTTTTGCGAGAGCAGTTCAACAAAGAATGAGGAGAGAAACTGCAGATCTTTCATTGCTTAGGCTTACTCCATTGTATAGGACTGAGATCTCAGAAAATGAAATGACAGATAAAGCATCTCATTGCTTCACTAGAGTTTTACTTTGTTATAAAAAAATCTATTAAATGAAGAAACTATCAGAACACTGTATTGGGAAGAATCATTTGTTTGGTTGCTGTACACATGAGATGGACCTCAGTACTGTCTGCATGCACTCAAGGACCTTACTTAACTTGTGGAAGCCATATCCTTTAAGAAATCAGTTCTCATTCAAGGAGTGTTTGGACAATGCTTGGCATGCAGGACAGCTGATAGACCTGACAGGACTGTGACTAAAGTATATGTATTTTTATACAGCTTGTGCTTGTCACGAGGCCGAACCTTTCTTCACTACAATAATACCTCAGTGGATGCTGCTGTGCTGATGTACAGAGGGTCGCTCTTTCCTCTTCCTTAGGTGGCCACTCGGTCTTGTGGGCAGAAGCGAGGTATTGAGCTATGTGGACCCCACCAGGCCCCATATGGCCATCCTTGTGATTGTCTCCTGTGTAGCACAGGGAGAAGAGCTCAGAGAAAAGCAATGTGTTTGCTGCATGCTTAACCTAGATACTGATGGGGAGAAAACAATCTCTGAGATTTTACTATGCACACTGACGTTTCTGTTTCCTTAGAGAGTGGTAAGCCAAAGAGGCAGCCATTTCAGAGGATGAAATGCAAATAACAGTTACCAATGGCAACAGGTCTCCTGTTGATGGAGAAACTTTTTCCTTGGTTCTGATGACCCACTGTAAATATATAAATGTCCAATGTGACATTTTCCCCCTCCCCATTTATCAGATGAACTGTAGATTTCAATAGCTACTTAAGATCTTGTGGTTGAAATAGGATCCAGAGGTGTGTATGTTTATATTTAACAGTTGTCATAGTAAAAGCTCTGTGGTTTGATGAGCCAATTTAGTATCAGGGCCTTTGGGAAGGGTCTTTGTGGATGTTATGGTGCAGTGACGAGGTAAAAAATGCTTGCTGCTCTGAATAAGGATCATTATTAAGGTGGACTGACCTACTACTGTGTTCTACTAACCCTTGCAATCTATGACACATCCTTTCACCAATCCTTGTTTAAACTGCAGGCCTTGAAGCTACATCTTTCTTGGTTGCTTTACCAGACTCTCATGTAAACTTCATACAAGTGCTATGTGCTGCTTCTTCAGAGCTGTTAATGGGTGCCATGGCTTGGTCCTTGTTTTTTGCAAGAAAATTATGGTGTGTCATGTGATTGCTGATTCTGTTTGGGATGGGGGGGGTGGTGAAATATTCGTTTGTTCCTTTTGAAGATTTTACATTTCTGCCCTGTGCGCCATTTTTCCTGTGGTGTAACAGTTGGATTTCCAAACAGACATTGTGCAGCCTGGTTTGTCCAACAAGCTTTGGATGAGAGATTCCAAATAGCTGAGGCAGGAAGGCCTAAATAATAATGCTCCTAGGAAAACAAGAAATTTAACCCACTTGTGCTATGTGGAATCCGTTTGTTATTTCCAGAGATTCTGCAGCTTCTCGGATAAGACTTCTATGTGTTTTTCTGTTTAGGAGCTACTTCAAGTTTAACTGGATCCATCACTAAGACTGTTAGTGTCTCTGTGCATGAAGATCCCACATAACAATTTATTCCTGTCGTCTGAGTATGAGGCAAAGAGTGTAAGTGAGAGCAAGGGAGAAAATAGATGAAGGCCAGGAAAAGAAAATTGGAGTGTTTCCTTAAAACTTGCAGAGGTGATGAATTATGTTGATGTAATATGCAAACAGCAAAACAAGGGGTTGGGCAGCAACTGCAAAGCAATTTGCCTTGCTAACCAATATCACCTCAGGTATGTTTCTGTGCTCCGTTTATGGCTTGCACACTTCTGCGGATCCTAGTCTCTAGGTCTGTGCCTGGGTTGGCCCGGGCTGTTTTGTTTCTGTTGATGCCTTAAAAAAGGCGTTGCACAACTGCTTGTTACTGGAGATAACAGCAGCTGCATGAGAGCTTTCAGATCCTCTGTGGGAATGTGTAACCTCCTGCTTGTTGCTGTGGAGCATGCATGACGGTAGCAGCGATGCTCTGAGATGCCCTGGGATTTTCTCAACCTGCTTTGGTTTTGGTGGCTATCAATTAGATATGTCAATCAAACATTGAGAGGACGTTGTTAGCCTGGACTTTGGGATGTTGAACAAGTGAGAGCCCTCTGTCTCATCCAAATTTCACTGAGGACAGCTAAAACACTGATGTGATCCCATCTGTCAGGGAGGAGGCCATGTCTTCTGGCTGGACTGCAGATTCTGGCATAAAACCTGTTTTCTTCCCCTTGCTTTTTCCTGGGTGAGGAAGTATTTATAAAACCACCACTTTAATTCTGTCTTTCCATATCGTAGTGACAAGAGATTGCATTAATGTCACAAAGTATCACTGAGGGGATTATTAGTACCTTGGTTCTGTGATCACAGCTGTAAATACTGGTCATATTCTGGCAGAGGTATATTTCTTCCTGAAAGTACAATGTGGTAAGATGTTAAAACTGCCAGTGATTCAGAACAAATTCTTCACTCTAGCAGGTGTGATTGAAAGGATATTTGTGTGACTGGGAAAACACCTTTTGAAATCATGCCTCAAAGGCACCTTGCTGCATGTTTTCTGCAGCCTGCTCGGGAAGAAGGAAATAATCAGTAATTACTTGGGAACATTAGGCTGTCTGTCTGCACAATCCTGCCTCTGTGCTTCACTATACCCCTATGTTTCGCTCCTTCCTAGCAAACCTGACTTTTGCTGCACTTCAGAGCTAAGTAGACTTTTGTATTCTTTGCAAAGAGAAAACCATAATTTTTGACAGTGGTAGGCTCAGAGCTGGCTTTAGCAAAGGAGGGTAGGGAGGTAAACTGTGGTATTTGCCTATGGTTGAAGAGTTGAGCTGGCTGCTCTGAGGGTAAACTAACCTGCTAATCCTTCCTTCTTACTTGTACAGGCCTATGCTGAGATGCCTTTGGGCTGGCTTTGAAGGAGGGCTGATTCACTGAAAACATCTGCTCCCATGTTCTTGCTTTCCAAGCAACCATACCTTGCAGTTGTCTCACATTCAGAAGTTTGGATTAGGAAGAAGTAAAGGAAGGTTAAAAAGGCAGTGTTATGGTGGACTGAAGAATCAAAGAATAACCTTGCCCATAGTCATAGCTGGATGTAGTGCTTGGGACACTTTTTTCTGTGACAATGTATTTTTAGTGTAACTTCACAGCATCCCCTGCTTAATATTTGTGTTATGGAAGTTGCTCACCTCACCTCCACGCTTCTATGACTGTGCCCTGTCTGCACCTCTCCTAGCAAGTATTCAGATCATTTTGGAAACATCTGCTCATCTCTGACATACCATTGACTTTACTAATCCACAAAGGGATTCACTACTTCAGTGAGTCTGTATATTTTTACATATGTAGAAATACTCAGGGGGAGAGAGCTGAACCAAACTTTCAAACTATTAGAAGGGCAGCTCCTACTGTGTGTGCCTGACTTCTCACATGCTACAGACAAAAAAAAATGGATGATGGAGTGTTAGGAGGGAAAAACAACTGAGGGTTACCTGTAATTCTGTACATTTGTCCTTCTCATTCTCAGAGCTTTTCAAAACAAGGTAATAAATTGTCTTGAAAATGTGGTAGTAGCATGAATCCATTAAAATGTCAGCAAATGTGGAGTGAAAGGTACCTGCCACTACTTACCTCCTGACCACATGCAGCCTAGCTTTCCCTTTTGCAGCCCGTAAGAACAAAGCTGAGTGCTAACACCCTAGTTTACAAATCCAAGCCCAAGGCAAGGCTGTCTCCTATTGAACCAGATCAGGGCACAGCGGGAGACTGTATTGCCTGTGCCACCCCTGCACAAGACCATCTGTCCTACGTGTATCACCAGAGCTTAGGTGCGAAGGGAGGCAGCGCCTGCTGCCTTCCCCACAGCAGCAGCTGCTGCCGCCTCCTACCTTAGGTGGCAGGAGTAGGGAATGCCCTTCTGTATAAGACTTCTGCTGTCTTTTTCTCCCAGCCCTGTACTTTATATTTTACGGAGGACTCCATTCCCATTTTTCTGACCCATCCCTTCATCCTAAGGGGGTCTTGGTGGGCTAGATGGGTCTTCCTAGAAGGAGTAGGTAGGGGACTTGTAGAGGGCTGCTGGTGTATTCCTCAAAGGAAGAGGATGAGTGATTGGAAGGGGGCTTTCCTCCTCTCTCGTGCTCTTAATCCCAGTTCCCTCTCCTTGCCTGCTCTGCATCCTCCAGGACACATTCTGATGCTGTAGAAGCAAAACCAAACTTTGCGCCTGGGGCTGAGATGCCTTGAGTGCTGGTCTCCCTTGTATGTCAAGGAAACTGTCCCACATAATTGCCTCTGTTTGGAGTGTTGACTCTGCATGGGCGTAGGTATATCCCTGTGTTCTGGGAAATTTTAAACACTGGGAATATAGTATTACGGAAGAAAGATTGCTGGGAGGTACCTCCAGCGATCAGTAATTCCAGCCCCTTGCCTAAAGTCAAGAATGATTACAGCTAAGTCATTCCTGTGAGTTTCTTGCATCATCTTAGTTGCAGAAGACTTGTAATCTTCCTGGACACTCCTCCTTTATTTACCTCTCTATTGAAAGCCTTCTGTTAACCTCTCTGTTACTTCTTTATCCACTGCAGATCCAGGGAATGGGCAGCCTGCTTCCTTGCGGCCTGCGGTGGCTTTTTATCAGTTTGAAGATGGTTATTGTGTGTCTGCTCTGTCTAGCCCTTCTCCAAGTACCCTGAAATGGATGAGTCTGGTTATTCCAGATTGATGCCACAAGAGTGACTCTCTGGACTCGCTTCAGCGGGTTCTTACCTTCCAGGAAGGGTGTTGTGCAATACAAGGATACTGTGCTCTGGGAAAGACCTCCCAGATACAGCATGAAAGTACATGGTAGAACATGATCCTTCCTAGCTGAAAGTTAAGCTGTTCTGCTCAGGAGAGAAGAGAGAAAAGGGCTACTTTAATTTTTTTTTTTTTAAAAGAAGTTAGAAAAAATATTCGAGACATAAGGGAGACAGGTTATTGTTACTATTATTTAAGACAGCTTCACCCAAAATATTTTTCCTCCTCCTGATAGGTGTGGGTCCATCCCTGATGATGTTTATCCACCTTCAGCAGCACATATGCATTGGCAAATGAGAGCCAGGCACTGTAATGGCTTTGTGTCATTGGCAGGATGTCTCCTTGTGCTTCAAGGGGGGGTGCTTCAGTCCTTGCCGTGATCTAAGCCTTTCTTCTCCCCAGACCACAAGGCTGGATTACCACTTGTAGGCAGTTGTGAAAGGAATTAGTTTTATCTGGTACAGTATGCATAGGCTATAGCTGGTGTTGCTGATACGCAGCTGAATGCTTCCCTGGCTACAAATGTCTTCTTCCCACACAAAAATCTTGTAGTAAGTCCTGGTTTTGGTTAAAACAGAACTGATTCTCTTTTAGTGAATCTTCCTTACAGCTGAGTTCTTCTAAGTAACTGCATTTTTCTGAAGTTGGCTGGTTATTTTACAGACAGTGTCTTCTCCAAAGCTGGTAACACCTAATGACTACAGTAACAGTGAGCTAACCGTAGGAATGGAATACAGAAAAAGGCCCCTGTTTATAGTTATCATTATAGCAGCCAAGGTCACCAATAGACTCCTTATATCCCACAAGCGAGGAGTCATAAAGGGTCACACTTGCAGGGAGGGAAGGACAGGAAGGGGCCCCGATATTGACCCACACGGTATTCCATGCCATGCATGTCATGCTCGGTTTAAAGCTGGAGGATCACGAGGGTCTCGCTCTCTTTGTCCATGACCGGCTTCTGAAGAGGACCCTGCTCGTTATTCTGCCTGCAATCCTGATCCAGATTCAGATCCGTGCATTCCTGAGTCCAGTTCCTGTCTGTTGCTGAGGCCAGTCTGGGAGTGCCTGGTGCTGCCTGGCAGCTGCTGGTGGGACGTCAGCACCCAGCTCTGGGAAACTCAGTGTCGGTTTTGTATATTTTGTTTTATTCCTCTTATCATTAATATTATTACTATTATTTGTGTTGTTAATAAAGCTGTTTTTACATTCAGTTTGTAAGTCTCTCTCCCTTTTCCTCCTTGTCCCCTTCCTCTGGTGGGAGGGCGGGGATTAACAGAGAGCATCTGCCACTGTTTATTGCTGCCCAGCTCTAAATGGTGACACCAGTCATTTCATCAGTGAAGACAGTACAGCTGGCCAAGCACAATTCGCTCTCAACAAATGCATCCTTGATTATCTCCTTGCTCTTAAAATACTTAGAAATGGAATACAAAAGAACGTGCTTTTCTAGGGACTGATGTTAGGCTGAGCAACCAAACAGACTATCTAGGCTGTTGTTACTCCACTACTGGGTGGCCCGCATTCCCAGACACACGGAGGTCTATGCTCATGTGAACCATTAGACCGCTAGAGTGATCTGTAATGGGGAGGAAGCTTTAGATACAACCAGTTCTCATTCTGTTAACACAGCTAACTCTCTTCTGCACGAAAAGTAGCAGGAAATCATTGCTCATAAAGTTATCTATAGAATCTGTTGGAACATAACATGTTTATAGATACAGTTTAAAGTAGTGATGAATGGTATATTTTCAGCCCAAAGTGCAAAACTGCTTGCTTGTGAAGCAGTTTCACTGCTGACTTCTACTTATTCCCTGACGCACCCTCTGTTCTGCTGTCCATAGAAAAGCCAACCTACTGTGTTAGTATGGGCTCCAATTTCTATCTTAGTAACAGTATGTATCACTGGAAATGCACATTTTCTCAAATGGGAAATAATGGCATAGCCCACTGGGACAACAGACTTCTGAGGGAACTTCTGTGTGGATTTGGCTGGATGCTGAAGTGACCTTTGTTACAGTCTTGCAGCAAACTGTCAAAGTTGAGGGATCTGTGACAAAAAGACTTGCACGTGTGCAGGCTGCATATTTGCATTGCATTAATGCTCCTGTTTTTCCTCTAGCATAATGAAGTCATGGTTTCTAAGACCAGCCCACACATATCACACCCTGTATCATGGGAAGAGAACATGCACCACAGTTCGGCTTTATTAAAGACAAGTGCCAGCAGAACAGGGTTTCGTGACGTATCTGTGAGAAGCCTGTCACCCATTTGGCTTTGCACTGCCCTGGAGATACATATTTAGAGGTGTGTTTTGCAGCTGATAAACAACCTTGATAAACATTACGTAAGGCTATTTACACAGTGGAAAACACGTAAAATTTGCTGTCTTCACAGAAAAAAAAGAAAGCATTTGTATTCCAGCATCTGATTGTAGACCAGACAGCTAAACTATTAATATTTTATTTACACATTGAAGTTTATGTATCCATTCCTTGCAGAGTGGTTTGATAAAACTAGGTGCTTTATTAATAACAATGCAAGCAGTCCTCCTGTTAATCTTGCAAAATGAGCTATTCAGATACATGGAGATTAATTTCTACATCACTAAACACAGAGGACAGGTGCCAAGGACTTAGAAGGATATTGCTGTACGTAAGCCAACAAATACAGGGGGAAATTTGAGACAGCTCCTGAGGGAATTTGATGATGCAAAAGATGCACCATTAATGAGTCACTTAACTAGAAGTACCTCAACATGAAAGACTTATGTCAAGGACAGCAGGAGACACATTTCACCTAGTGATTCATACGAATACTCCATGCAGTATGGACCGCTGAGACAATAAGCCGACTTGTACTCTGCTTATTAATCCTGCTCCACCTTGTCCAACCACTCAGCTGCTTCCAGTAACTGCAAGTTCAGCAAGACTTGGGCTAATAGTTTGGAGTTATTTTTGATTTTCATAGGGAGGAGAGGGGAGGGATTTTTTACCTTCTCTTTACAAACATCCAGTTCAGTTCCTTTTTCTTAGCTCTCCCTATAAATCATATTGATTTGGGGTAGAAAAGGATTTGCATTCAGATATTGAGGCATTCAATTAGGTGAGACATTGAAGTTGGCAATATCTGTTGCCCAGCTAAAACTGCAGTTGTGTAGTCTTGAGAAGAGTCAACCAGGTAATTGACCTGCTCAGCCTGGTGGCAGAGCTGAAAGAGGAAGTGGAGAGGTTAAGGAACATCAGGGAGTGTGAGGGAGAGACCTACTGGTGGAGCCGCTCCCTGCCGTCCCTGAGGCCAAGGCAGCAGCAGGCGGCTCCACAAGAAGCAGAGGACCCCCTACCCTCTTGCCACCATGAAGAAAGAGAGGACCTAAGAGACAGTGGGGAATGGAAACGGGTCCCTGCTCGGGGCGGCAAGCAAATCCCCTCCCGGCCTCCCTTACCTCCCCAGTTGCCCTTAAGCAACAGATACAGGGCTCTGGAATGTGAGGGCCCAGCAAATGAGGATGTGGGTGAAGGTGAAGCTCCATCTGGGGCGATCTGCACACATCTACACAATGGGACAGCAGTCCTTTGCACGGAAAAAAATCACCCTCTTTGGCAATTTACTAAGGTGATTTTGTTTTTGGATATCATCTTGCCCAGGACAAGTTGGTCAGCCCCACATACTATGACTGCCCCAGCTAAGAAAAAAAGGAGGGTAATTGTCATAGGCAATTCCCTTCTGAAAGGAACAGAGGGCCCAATACGCCTACCAGATCCATCCCACAGGGAAGTTTGCTACCTCTCTGGGGCCCAGGTTAGGAATGTTGCTAGGAAACTCCCTGGTTTGGTGCAGCCCGCTGATTGTTACCCGCTGTTGACAATGCAGGTTGGTGGTGACAATATCGCGAAGTCCCAAGGCCATCAAAAGGGACTTCAGGACACTGGGGCGACTGTTTGAAGGATCAGGGACACAGGTGGTGTTTTCTTCAATCCCATCAGAGGCAGGGAAGAGCACTGAAAGGGGCAGGAAAACTCACCTGATTAACAGGTGGCTCAGAGACTGGTGCCATCAGTGGAATTTTGGTTTCTTTGATCATGGGGAGGTTTACCTGGCACCTCTGCCCTGGATAATAACTTTCTGATGCAAGTGGTGGAGGAACCAACAAGGAGAGGCACTCTGCTGGACCTTGTACTAATGAACAAGCAGGAACTGGTTGAGGATGTGGAGGCTGGAGGTAGACTCGGCTGCAGTGACCATGAAATTGTGGAGTTTAGGATCCTATATGGAGGAAGCAGGCTGATAAGTAGGATCAAAACCTTGGACTTCAGGAGAGCTATCTTTGGCCTCCTCAAGGAGCTACTTGGAAGAATCCTGAGGGTCAAGGCTGTAGAAGGCAGGGGGGGGTCCAAGAGAGCTGGTCGCTGTTTAAACTTCACTTCCTCCATGCTCAGGATCAGTGCATCCCCCTGAGAAGAAATCTAGAAAAGGAGGCAGGAGACCTGCATGGATGAGCAAGGATCTATTGGAGCCCAGGTGGAAGACAAAGGTCCATGGAATGTGGAAAGAGGGACAGTCCACTTGGGAAGAGTACAGGAATGTTGTCAAAGCATGCAGGGATGCAACGAGGAAGGTTAAGGTCCACCTGCAATTGAATCTGACGAGGGATGTCAAAGACAAAAAGAAGGGCAAACGAAAGGATTTTTGCTGCCTGTAAAACACCTCCTCCTAGCCCAGCTACTTCACCCTTCAACATAGACCACAAGGTCAAAGTAAGAGGAACAAATGGAACAATTTTGTTATCGCTTCAAGGTAAACCTAATTTGCAGTAAAACTGCAAAAAGCAATGAAGAGCTGTACACTTGGTTTCTGCACCAGGCACAGCTCAGGATATGCAAGGATACTCTACCATGTGTGCACGACCATGCAGCACAACATGGGGCTGAGATGAGCTGCCAAGTGGCACAACACCTTTCTACCAAACCTTGTGTCAGATTTCAGTACATAAGCTAGACTTGGTTACTTGGGTGTTTGCACTTCTGGACATCTTCTGATCTCCAGCCACTAGTGACAGAATGAATCTCAGTACAGAGCAACAGAAGATCCCTAATCTACCTAGCTGCAGGTTTTCACTCAGGGTTAGCCACAGGAGAAGACAGGTCTCAAGTCAGCCCCAATAATGCAGTTCCTTCAGTCGGTTCATATACTGGCATGTTAAGGAAAATTGGAAGAGGATTTACTGCATCTTTGAGACTTGCTATTCCAGAAGGAAAAGAAGTTACAGGTGACGCTGTGGCCAGCAGGCGTACGAGACATACAGAACCTGAACTGTGAGGACACTGGATAAAACTGAAAGAAAATGGAAAAAAAAAACCCACGTAAAAATCGCTAGACGATGAGAAGGCAGAGTGCATATGACAGGTGCTGTAGGTTGCTTTTCTGAAGCAGCCAATACCTGGTTGGGATATCTGCCCCTGCCCTCACCTCTGTTGTTCACAATACCACTCAAGTTATGTCCTTCTGCCAATAACACACAAAACCCAAACAAAATCTTTCACATGAACACTATGGCAGAAAATATCCCTGGACTATTAAAGAAGAAGAAGGGTAGCAGCCACCAATAATACCTCAAGTCTAAGTCCAAAATCAGTAGACAACCCCTCATATTGTTCAGGTTTATGGAAGGTCTGCCAGAGACGGTGCATCTTTTTGGCGTGATTGAGCCCTTCCTGTTTATTCTGCAATAAAAAAGCTCTCCTATTACAACACCATCTTTCTGTCAAGGATTTGTGAGTAACATTTGTATTTTACAGCACTTGGTCTGTGAAGAATTGAGCGGGAGGTGCTTTATACCTACCTGATACTTTACTAACAAAGTACTTTGGACAAAATATTTATTCTGAATGAGATACTTTTATTAACATGCTTGTTGTGGGTTTAGATACATTTGCACAGTCCCTGGGAAATATTACACTGCACCAGACACACATCTATACAGTGAGACAGCAGTCCTTTGCACGGAAAAAACTCACCCTCTTTGGCAATTTACTAAGGTGATTTTGTTTTTGGATATCATCTAAAGGCCATTGACATTGAACATGTGTAACACGCTCTCCAGGATGCAAAGTTTCAGCAAAATCCCCATTTTGTAAAGGTCCACTTTCATTCCCTAGCCTTACAAGGGATTTTTCAGCACCTTGTACTTGTGATTTCCAACAGGACATAAGGCCAAAATCCATATGAATTCAATTACCTGGGAAAAAAAATACATTACAGTTCCAGTAGTGCATTGGTTATTATGTCATCGCTATTATGGAAGGAAAATGTGCAACTAAACACGCCACACACCACTTATGACCACGTCTCTACAAGGGAATATATATGAAGGTTCTATACAATGTCACTGACAGCAAATCAAAGGTCATTCCTGTCAACACTTAGGTCATGTCAGCGGGTGGTATATGAAATAGCAGATATGTCTCAGTGAGAATAACCTCAAGTCAAAAAGAAACCTGTTCACCTCTCTAAACTCTTCAACAGCACAGTAAACATTAAGAGAACAGTTAAGGATATATTTAATCGATGTTGTATTATCTCCTACTGTTTGCAATACTGTCCTGAGTCAATAGCATATTTGCTCTGTTTACAAGTCATGTGCTAATCGTGTGATATTTTAGTGTCCAGGGCATGCTGGCAGACCAGGCACTGAAACAGTGCAACTGGTAGCTTTTAGAGCACTTCTTTTAGGTGCTTAAAACATAGATGGAAAAAAACAAGATGCTCTCATACATGTAACATTTAGAACAACACTGGTTTACTACAGCAGGACGGTTTTTTTCTTCCAGGTATTCCTAATACTTTGTCTTATCAACAGCAAACATGCTGTCACACTAAGCACAAAAAATTTGAAGAAACAGCCCTAAAACATGGAAAAATGGAAAAAATTTGATTGAACAAGAAATAACTCCTCACTGAAAGAAATTGCTTCTATGTGTGTATATGTAGTTGCATCATGATATATACTACGAACTGAGTTATTTTACCCACATGGCTTTTGTTCATTGTTGACTCACCTTTCCCACCCCTTCTACATTTACGTCACATATAGGATCAGGTCATTATCATGAGAAATCCATTATTTGGTCGTATCTTTGTAGGGATGTTGTCATAATTCGTGATTATTTGAAAATAGAATGAAATTTTTGCCATGATGATAAAATATGAAAAGCCACTTCAGAGGCCTTTTAAAAAGCTCATTCTGTTGAATCTAGGACCACACACTGCACACTGAAGGAACTGAGGTCACTCCGTGCTCCATATATACTCCCTATATTAAAACCAAAAAATAAACATAACCCAAAGTTAACTTCCTCGGGTGCCTTAGTCTTTTTCCCGTAGTAGATCTCACTTGTCATCCTCTCAAAATTATCCTCAGCTTCCACCCTGGAGTGGTGGTGCACTGTCTGCCTGAAAAACAATTTCAGCACCCTGCTTCACCCCCAGCAGCAGAAGCAAGCACGTGTATTTCACGAGCCCCTTCAGGAAATACCGCTACGGTTAAAATGGAGCTTTTGAAGAAACATGGGCAGACCCTATTAACTCATTCCTCTTTCACTAGTCTTTTAAAGAAATGGGCTTTATAGAAAGCAAGAACATTTTTAAAAGCAAACTGAAATTATTTTCAATGCCTGGCACTATACTGGAAAAGAAAGAATTCCAGACCAACCCCCTAGTGCCACCACTGTTACATCAATTGCAAGCTCATACTTAGAAGCAGGTTTACCAAAAAAAATCGAAAAGAATGTCACCAAAACCAGTGAAATAGCATAGAGGAGAGGTCAGTTCCTTCAAGGGACCTGTTACCAAATGTAACTTTGCAGCTCCACACACATTTTGACTCTTTTACCTCTCCTGGAAATGTACACAGAGTGCTACACACAGCGCTTGTCTGTTACTTGGTTGGTGTAGTGACTATATCCAGGCTTTTGCACACAAGCAACTGCTGCTGTTTTCCAGCCATTTACCAGGTCAGATGTTTCTTCACACAGTGTATGAAGTAGAATAAGCATTCTCAAAAAAAACCCAAATCAAACCCGGCTGGGATGATAGGATACCTGCCCCAAAACTAAACCCACATTTGAATGGAAGATGATCTTCACCCAACAGCAATATAAAATACCAGATAGGAGTAGGAATGTGTTGTGGTTTGGCTGCAGCCAGCAACAAAATCGCCACGTGGCCACCCCTCCCCCCGCCGGGGTGCAGAGGAGAATGGAAAGAAACAGGCAGAAACTGGTGGGTCGGGATAAGGGCAGTTTCACAGAACAGCAAACAGAGGGAAACAGTAACAACAACGATACAGATGAGGAGGAAACACAACACAAACTGCACAGCCCAGAGAGCTGCTCTCCCGGACTGATGCCACGTGATCCTGAGACGCGAGTGAGTTCCCACCACCCTGCTCCCCCCAGCCGGAAACCAGCATGATGGTACATGGTATGGAATACCCTGCTTTGTTTGGCCAGGTTGGGTCAGCCCGCCCCGGCTGTGCCCTGTCCTGGATTCTGGTGAAAATTAACCCTGTCCTGGCAGAACCCAGGACATTATCCACCCCTTATTCCATACCATCTACGTCATACCCAGGTCCCCCATTATCCAGTTGATCACCACCACTTCTCCTGTCTCCAGATATCATTCCCTTAGTCTATGGATCACCACTCTAAAGTGTCCGTTGAGTTCATTTAATCCATGACTACGGGCTCCATCTGTTGTAATGGTCTTCCGTGGCAGGAGAGGTGATGTGTGGTGATGGGTGGTCGCTTGCTGCATCCGGAGCTCACGGCTGGTGTATCTGGTGCGGCCCGTGCCCACAGTCTGCAGGTTGGAGATGTCGATCTCGATGAAGTTGCTGGGTGTCAGTTGTTGAAAACCAGGTCCAGTCCCATCATCGCTGTGCTCTACTAGGTTTCATCAAAAAGTTCATCCTTCTTTAATCTGAACGATTCTTACTATGATACTACTGGTATAACATATAACAATTATAACAGTGATAACAGACAGTGACAGGGTTATTTAAAAATTAACTTTATACAATTTATTTATGAACTATTCTCACCCAAAATCAAATCCCCATGAGGTACACATCGGACTTCCCCATCCTTCCGCGTTACCCACCAGGTGCACCCAGGTCCTTGAGCAAAAGCAGTCCCACGGACAGGCTTGCCGTTGCCCGAGGCAGGACTAACCCAAACCATCTTCCCTAACATGTTCCGCATGTGCACTACAGGGACTTTATCCCCTTCTACAGGGCGCTGAGGTTTTGACTGGGCAGGACCAGCCCAGTTGGCGGAGCCTTTGCTGTTAACTAACCAGGTGGCCTTTGCTAAATGAGTATCCCAGTTTTTGAAAGTCCCACCCCCCATTGCCCTCAAAGTGGTTTTTAGCAGCCCGTTGTACCGCTTGATCTTTCCAGAGGCTGGTGCATGGTAGGGGATGTGATATACCCACTCAATACCGTGTTCTGTGGCCCAGGTATCTACGAGGCTGTTATGAAAGTGAGTCCCGTTGTCCGACTCAGTTCTTTTGGGAGTGCCATGTCGCCACAGGACTTGATTTTCAAGGCCCAGGATGGTATTCCGGGCAGTGGCATGGGGCACAGGGTAGTTTTCCAGCCATCCGGTGGTGGCCTCCACCATTGTAAGTACATAGTCCTTGCCTTGGCGGGTTTGTGGCAGTGTGATGTAGTCAATCTGCCAAGCCTCCCCATATTTATATTTTAGCAATCGTCCTCCGTACCTCTGAGGCTTTACCCGCTTGGCTTGCTTGATTGCAGCGCATGTTTCACATTCATGAATAACCTGTGCGATGGTGTCCATGGTCAAGTCCACCCCTCGGTCACGAGCCCATCGGTATGTCACGTCTCTTCCTTGGTGGCCCGAGGTGTCATGGGCCCACCGAGCTATAAAGAGTTCACCCTTATGTTGCCAGTCCAGATGCACCTGTGCCACTTCAGTCTTGGCAGCCTGATCCACCTGGTGGTTGTTTTGATGTTCTTCAGTGGCCGGACTCTTAGGGACGTGGGCGTCCACTTGACGGACTTTTACAACCAACTGCTCCAGACGGGCAGCAATATCTTGCCACAATGCGGCAGCCCAGATAGGTTTGCCTCTGCACTGCCAGTTGTTCTTCTTCCATTGCTGCAGCCACCCCCACAAGGCATTGGCCACCATCCAGCAGTCGGTGTAAAGATAGAGCACTGGCCACTTCTCTCGACTGGCAATGTCTAAAGCCAGCTGGATGGCTTTCACCTCTGCAAACTGGCTGGACTCACCTTCTCCCTCAGCAGTTTCCACGACTTGTTGTGTAGGGCTCCATACAGCAGCCTTCCACCTCCGCTGCTTCCCCACAATGCGACAGGACCCATCCATGAACAGGGCATACTGTTTCTTATCTTCTGACAGCTGGTTATACAGTGGGGCCTCTTCAGCACGTGTCACCTCCTCCTCTGGCGATGCTCCAAAATCTTTGCCTTCTGGCCAGTCCATGATTACCTCCAGAATTCCTGGGTGCCTGGGGTTCCCCATTTGGGCCCGCTGTGTGCTCAGTGCAACCCACTTACTCTACATAGCATCAGTGGCATGATGCGTAGAGGGGACCGTCTCTTTTAACATCCAGCCCAGGACCAGCAATTGTGGTGCTAGGAGGAGCTGTGCTTCAGTGATGAGCACTTCTGAAGCAGCTCGAACGCCTTCATATGTTGCCAGAATCTCTTTTTCAGTGGGAGTATAGCGGGCCTCAGATCCTTTGTATCCCCGGCTCCAAAACCCCAGGGGTCGACCTCGAGTCTCCCCTGGTGCTTTCTGCCAGAGACTCCAGGTTGGGCCATTCTCCCCGGCTGCGGTGTAGAGCACGTTTTTAACATCTTGCCCTGACCGGACTGGACCAAGGGCTACGGCATGAACTATCTCCCGTTTAATTTGTTCAAATGCCTGTCGTTGCTCAGGGCCCCATTCAAAATCATTCTTCTTCCGGGTCATGTGGTACAGAGGACTTACAGTCTGGCTGTAATTTGGGATGTTGCAGCCTCCAAAAACCCACAACACCTAAGAAGGCTTGTGCTTGCTTTTTGCTGGTTGGTGGAGACATAGCTGCTATTTTGTTGATGACATCCATTGGGATTTGATGGTGTCCATCCTGCCATTTTATTCCCAAAAACTGGATCTCTTGTGCAGGTCCCTTGACTTTACTTCGCTTAATGGCAAAACCGGCTTTCAGAAGGATCTGAACTATTTTCTCCCCTTTCTCAAAAACTTCCTCCGCTGTGTCACCCCATACAATGATGTCATTGATGTAGTGCAGATGTTCTGGAGCTTCACCCTTTTCCAGTGCAGTCTGGATTAGTCCATGGCAAATGGTGGGACTGTGTTTCCACCCCTGGGGCAGTGGATTCCAGGTGTACTGGACGTGCCTCCAGGTGAAAGCAAAATGTGGCCTGCAGTCTGCTGCCAAAGGGATGGAGAAGAATGCATTAGCGATGTCAATTGTAGCGTACTACTTGGCTGCCTTTGACTCCAGCTAATACTGAAGTTCTAGCATGTCTGGCACGGAAGCACTCAGTGGTGGTGTGACTTCATTCAGGCCACGGTAGTCTATTGTCAGTCTCCACTCTCCAGTAGATTTTCTCACTGGCCATATGGGACTAGTAAAGGGTGAGCGAGTTTTGCAGATCACTCCTTGACTCTCCAGCTGGCGGATCAGCTGATGAATGGGGGATAAGGGAGTCTCGGTTGGTATGATATTGTCGCCGGTGCACCGTTGTGGTTGCGATTGGCACCTGTTGTTCTTCAACCCTCAGCAACCCCACAATGGAAGGATCCTCTGAGAGACCAGGCAAAATGGACAGCTGTTTAATTTCTTCCGTCTCCAAAGGAGGTATGCCAAAAGCCCACTGATACCCCTTTGGGTCATTGAAACACGCTCTCCTAAGATAGTCTATACCAAGGATGCATGGAGCCTCGGGGCCTGTTACAATGGGGTGCTTCTGCCACTCCTGCCCAGTGAGGCTCACTTCAGCCTCTAATACACTCAGCTTTTGGGACCCCCCTGTCACTCCTGAAATGCAGATGGACTCTGACCCTTTGAAATCTGATGGCATTAAAGTACACTGTGCACCAGTGTCCACTAGAGCTTTCTAGTCTTGTGGATCTGACGTGCCAGGCCACCGAATCCACACTGTCCAATAAACGCGGTTGTCCCTTTCCTCCACCTGGCTGGAGGCAGGGCCCCTCTAATCCTGGTCAGAGAATTTGCTGCTCACTTGCTATAAGAATGACTTGGAGGTCCCTTCCAGAGGACTGGAATCAAGATCAAACTGCCTACCTGGTCTGGAGAGCTGGCTGCTGGAAACTGGAGCGGCATTTTTCCTAACAGAATCCCCTTTGTGATTGTTTTACCTTGCACTCATGCACTTTTACCTCTAGGGTTGAGGTAGGCTTTCCATCCCACTTCCTCATGTCCTCTCCGTGGTCACGCAGGTAGAACCACAAGGTGCCCCGTGGTGTATAGCCTCTGTGTCCTCTCTCCTGAGCAGAGAAACTCCTGCCCCTAATAGATGAGATGCTGGCCCGTAGAGGTGGGGAGTAGGACATATTCTTTTCGAGTTGCTTGACCATTGTCTTCATGGCTGAGGCAAGGGACGAAGAGAGAATTTCCTCATATTGCCGGGGTCAGACAGCCACCTCATCCACTGTTGGTGTCTCCTCACCTTTCCAGTCTACTACTGCCAGTGAGTTGGCATATGAGGATGGTGCGCTCCACACAAATTTCCTCCACATGGATTGTGTGCACTGGACTTCATCTGGGTCTGTGGGTACCTGCTCATCATCTGGGTCATAGTAAACCAGCTCCCGCACAGCTAATTCTCTCAAGTACTGAATACCCCTTTCCATATTTGTCCACTTGCCAGGATAACATACAAAATCCTCACTGAAGGGGTACCTCTCCCTCACGCCTGACAGAAGCCTCCTCCAGAGGTTGAGGACTTGTTCTGTTTTCCCAATGGTCTTGTCAATGCCCCCATCCCCGGCCAGGGATCCCAGCTGCTTGACTTCCTTGCCCTCTAATTCCAAGCTACTGACCCCGTTATCCCAGCACCGCAGCAGCCAGGTGACAATGTGCTCGCCTGGGTGGTGGCTGAAATCTTTCTGCATGTCTCGCAGCTCGCTCAGGGACAGGGACGGGGTGATGATCTCTGTCTCTATCTCCCGCGATGATCCTGGCTCTTTGTTATCCTTCCCGGAGCGATCTGATTTCTTTTCCTCTTTTTTTAGTTTTACAGGGACAACTGTAACTGGCACAGGTTGGTTATTGGGCTCAGTCACTGTGCCTGCAGCTGGAGCCCCTGCCGTGCCCGCCAGGGAAGCCAGGACAAAGCCAGTGGCTGCAGCAATGGTGGTGCCGGTCGCGGGGGGCTGTGACTACCTGCTGGGCTGGAGGGGCTGAAGGGTGGACTGGGGGGGCAGTGCCAGTTGCAGTGCCTGCTGCTTCATTTCCCCCCCTTTCCCCTTTAGAGCACTGAACAGTGTTGAACAGGGAAGCTCGGTAGGTGTGGGCAAGACCCCAGCACATTGCGGTGATTTGTGTCTCTCTGGAGTTCCCAGGGTGGCAGCACACTCTTTGCAGATATTTTACTAGTTTGTCCGGATTCTGCACTTGTTCAGGGGTGAGTTTCAAAGACACCGGAGGTGCCCACTGCCCTAGACACCTGCCCATGCTCTCCCACACACCCAGCCACTCACAGCTATCCGGCCCCGGGGCAGGTCCCTGCACGATGTTCTTAACTACTTGTTTAACCCTAAACAAAACCTGCAACCCATTCAGGAGGCAGAACAATAGGAGAGTGCTGGCCTGAGCATCCCACGGGTACTCGAAATTCTCAAAAGCCATTAGGACTAGCCTGAAGGAGAGAGGGAGGGCGAAAGAGTGGGGGAAAACATCCCCTCCGGTTTTCTCCACAGATTGGCTTCGATTATTAACAAATTCTAAGACATAGGATCCGAGGTATGGAAATGACCGCAGTGCCACATGCAAATAAAAGCCTAATTTCATGCACAGTGATGTTATCATGTCATAAGTCGATATTGTACAGTACAGGAAAATCATAACCCTGATCCTTTTCCCCGCGATGATACACAGCACGGCAACAAACACATACAGCAAGTACGGATTCAAATACCACAGCCATCTGATCAAAGTCAGAAACATTTTTACCGGCGACTGTTTAACTAACACAGTAAATGTGTATGATAAATTTTAAGAAAATGTAAAAAAGCTGTTTTAACACACGCTGCTCAGCCCTGCCGTTATCCCTGCCCCACGCTTGGGCACCAAATTTAATGTTATGGTTTGGCTGCGGCTGGCAACAAAAGCGCCACGTGGCCGCCCCTCCCCCCACCGGGGTGCAGAGGAGAATGGAAGGAAACAGGCAGAAACTAGTGGGTTGGGATAAGGGCAGTTTAACAGAACAGCAAACAAAGGGAACAGGAACAACAATGACACAGATAAGGAGAAAACACAACACAAACCACACAGCCCAGAGAGCCGCTCTCCTGGACTGACGCCACGTGCTCCCGAGCCGTGAATGAGTTCCCACCACCCCGCTCCCCCCGCCAACAGAACCCAGCATGATGGCACATGGTATGGAGTACCCTGCTCTGTTTGGCCAGGTTGGGTCAGCCCGCCCAGCTGTGTCCCTTCCTGGATTCCGGCGAAAATTAACCCTGTCCTGGCCGAACCCAGGACAGACTGCTAGTCAATATTCCTGAGAAGCCAAACACAAACCTGAACTGTACAAATCACTGTTGGGTAGGTCCTAGATAGGTCTATGCATTTGATCTTTCCTGCATTCTAGGAAAGAGATTCACAAAGTGGAAGGTTCACTACTGCCAGTTAAAAGAAGATCATCTTAGATTAAGTTTTCCTACACACCAGCAATTTGATTCTGAATTCCTACTACTTTCCTTTTCTCTGACGCATTTTTCCTTAGCCTTTACAAGTCGCTTTGTGAAACTCAGCTCAATGATGTGCTTACCCTGCCCTAATTTCTCATGTAACCTTCAAACTTCTTTTCCTGGGGGAAGGAGGAGTTTGTTCTGAGCAAAACCAGCATGAGAACTGGGTGTGAAAGAAACTTCAATCTCCAAATCTATTCAGTATGGAAAGCTTTACCCACTAGTCTTCATAGATATGCTAGCTTTATGTCCAGACTCCAAAAATAGTCTTAGTAAATACAAATTTGCATATAAACCACAACCCAGTCCAAATCACAGTTAATATCACAGCATTTTTGAGAAGAATTTTGTTCTATTCTTTCTGTTTAAGTTTTTCTCAGGCTTTAAATTAGTAAGTGGCTTTAAGCCTACCAACCACCTCAGTTTTATTGAAGTCAAAATTTCACAGAGTAGAAATGTATATTAACAAGTTGTAGTGCAAGAAAGGCTCCTAAGGGGTAGTATTTTCACAAGAAGAAACAACCAAAGGTCTAGAAAAGCATCGTTCCTTCATACTAAGAAGTTGCTTACGCACATTTTACAGAGGGAATACCTGAGACCCTGAGTCTACGCGTGATATTCCGAACTTGACACCAAGAAATTTAACAGTTGAATTCAAGTGACCATCAATTCAATTCTCATTGAAGAATTCAATTTTTCTTAAAAGGTAATATACTGCTTAGGTTATCCTGGTATCCAGGTCTGACTGAACAAAATCCCCAAGATTTCCAAAATACAGTATACAATTACAGTAGAATGCAGCAGCTTTTGCTTGTAATAATTTTCATAATATTGTGGGTTATCTAATGTTTCCAAGGCATGTCCTCTAGCATCCCTGCCTTTTTTGACCTTGCTAATTCCAGTTTAAGTTCCTTGGATCCGCTGCTGAATTTGAGCACTGCTGGACTTGACTTCTGGCCCTGAAGTACAGTGTCCAGACATCTACTCCGCAGTTGGAGTTTTCCATGTGTTTTTGAGAGCCAGAAGTTATCAGCATGCCAGCTTGCCTATGCAACAGGCAAATGTCTTGACACCCACAATATTACAAATGTAATAAAAAAATTGGAGAGCTCATAGTAAGCAGTCTTAGTGATGTTACCAAAGAAGGCCACGTGAACTACATTACACTAATATCTCTTTTGTAGAGGGATATTATGCATAGCAAGCAATTCGATACAAGGCACGTGATTTTACCTAGTCCATAGAACAATAACAGCACTTAGAGTGCCACTTCATGTTGCATTCAACATACGTAATAACAGAGAAGCCTTGAAACATTTGTCTATAGAGAACTGCAACATCTGAAAACACGGCCTTTCCTACTCTTTTGGCTCTATATAGCATTGAAATTTTGTGACCCCAAAGATTTCACATTAAGTCTCAGTACAAAAAGGTGCCACATGAAGCCTTTTGGACCTTTCAGTAGATTCCAGTTGCAGACTGGAAACGACTTTTACAAACTGTAACTTTCCATACATAAGCCATGAGCTAGAAACTATTCTCAGCTCTAACAGTATATGGCAAAGCAAACCTCATGGTTTGACAATCTGTAATGTTATCCAATAACAGAAGCACAACACAAAGTACCATTACTTAATCCAATTACAGAATCACAGAATCACAGAATAGTACGGGTTGGAAGGGACCTCTGTGGGTCATCTAGTCCAACCCTCCTGCTGAAGCAGGGTCACCTACAGCAGGCTGCACAGGACCTTGTCCAGGCGGGGCTTGAATATCTCCAGAGAAGGAGACTCCACAACCTCCCTGGGCAGCCTGTTCCAGTGCTCCGTCACCCTCAGAGGGAAGAAGTTCTTCCTCATGTTCAGACGGAACTTCCTGTGCCTCAGTTTGTGCCCATTGCCCCTTGTCCTGTCACTGGGCACCACTGAAAAGAGCTTGGCCCCATCCTCCTGACACACACCCTTCAGATATTTATAAGCATTTATTAGGTCCCCTCGCAGCCTTCTCTTCTTCAGGCTGAACAAGCCCAGCTCCCTCAGCCTCTCCTCATAGGGGAGATGCTCCAGTCCCCTCATCATCCTTGTAGCCCTCTGCTGGACTCTCTCCAGTAGCTCTTCATCTTTCTTGAACTGGGGAGCCCAGAACTGGACACAGTACTCCAGATGGGGCCTCACGAGGGCAGTGTAGAGGGGAAGGAGAACCTGCCTTGTCCTGCTGGCCACACTCTTCTTGATGCACCCCAGGATGCCATTGGCTTTCTTGGCAGCCAGGGCACACTGCTGGCTCATGGTTAACCTGTCGTCCACCAGGACACCCAGGTCCCTCTCCGCAGAGCTGCACTCCAGCAGGTCCACCCCAAGCCTGTACTGGTGCATGAGGTTGTTCCTCCCCAGGTGCAGGACCCTGCATTTGCCCTTGTTGAACCTCATCAGGTTCCTCTCTGCCCAACTTTCCAGCCTATCCAGGTCACGCTGAATGGCAGCACAGCCTTCCGGTGTGTCTACCACACCTCCCAGTTTGGTGTCGTCAGCAAACTTGCTGAGGGTACATTCTAACTCTTCATCCAGGTCGTTGATGAAGAAGTTAAACAAGACTGGGCCCAGTACTGACCCCTGTGGGACACCACTTGTTACCAGCCTCCAACTAGACTCAGCGCCACTGATGACAACCCTCTGAGTTCTGCCTTTCAGCCAGTTCTCTATCCACTTCACCGACCACTCATCCAGCCCACACTTCCTCAGCTTCCCTAGGAGGATATCATGGGAGACTGTGTCGAAAGCCTTGCTGAAGTCTAGGTAGACAACATCCACGGCTCTCCCTTCGTCTACCCAGCCAGTCATGTCATCGTAGAAAGCTATTAGATTGGTCAGGCATGATTTCCCCTTGGTGAATCCATGCTGACTACTCCTGATAACCTTCTTTTCTTCCACTTGCTTCATGATGGCCTCCAGGATAAGCTGCTCCATCACCTTTCCCGGGATGGAGGTGAGGCTGACCGGCCTGTAGTTCCCTGGGTCCTCCTTCTTGCCCTTTTTGAAGATTGGAGTGACATTGGCCTTTCTCCAGTCCTCGGGCACCTCTCCTGTCCTCCAGGACCTCTCAAAGATGATGGAGAGTGGCTCAGCAATGACATCCGCCAGCTCCCTCAGCACTCGTGGGTGCATTCCATCGGGGCCCATGGATTTGTGGACATCCAGATCGCTTAAGCGATCCCTCACACAGTCCTCCTCGACCAGGGGAAAGTCATCCTCTTTGTAGGCTTCTTCTCTTTTACCTCCGGGGCCTGGGATTCCTGAGGGCCAGTCTTAGCACTGAACACTGAAGCAAAGAAGGCATTCAGTAGCTCTGCCTTCTCCGCATCCTCTGTCACCAGGACACCCGCCTCATTCAGCAGCGGCCCCACATTGTCCCTAGCCTTCCTTTTGCTTCTGATGTAGTTGAAGAAGCCCTTCTTGTTGTTTTTAACATCCCTTGCCAGCTTCAATTCCAGGTGGGCCTTGGCCTTCCTCGTCGCATCCCTGCACGCTCTCACCACGTTTCTGTACTCTTCCCACATGGCCTGCCCCTCTTTCCACATTCCATGGACCTTTCTCTTCTGCCTGATCTCTGCTAGAAGCTCCTTGTTCAACCATGCAGGTCTCCTGCCTCCTTTGCTAGATTTCTTTCTCAGGGGGATGCATTGCTCCTGTGCATGGAAGAAGTGTTGTTTAAAGAGCGACCAGCACTCATGGACCCCCCTGCCTTCGAGAGCCCTGGCCCACGGGATTCCTCCATGTAGCTCCTTGAAGAGGCCAAAGTCAGCCCTCCTGAGGTCCAGGGTTTTGATCCTGCTTATCGCCCTGCTTCCTCCACGCACGATCCTGAACTCAACCATTTCATGGTCACTGCAGCCGAGTCTACCTCCAGCCTTCACATCCTCCACCAGTCCCTCCTTGTTTGTTAACACAAGGTCCAGCAGAGCGCCTTTCCTTGTTGGTTCCTCCACCACTTGCATCAGAAAGTTATCATCGATGCTCTGTAGGAACCTCCTGGATTGCGCCTGCCTAGCTGTATGGTCTTCCCAGCTGATGTCAGGGTGGTTGAAGTCCCCCATGAGAACCAGGGTCTGTGACTGTGAGGCTGCTTGCAGCTGCCTATAGAAGGCCTCATCAACCTCCTCCTCCTGGTCAGGTGGCCTGTAGTACACACCCACCGTAATGTCACCCTTATGAGCCTGTCCCTTAATTCTAACCCACAAGCTTTCAACTTGTTCCTCATTTGCCCCCAGGCCAAGCTCAATGCATTCTAGTTGCTCCCTCACATATAGAGCAACTCCCCCACCTCTTCTTGTTGGCCTGTCTTTCCTAAAGAGTCTGTAGCCATCTATGACAGCATGCCAGTCATGCGAGTTGTCCCACCACGCTTCTGTGATGGCGACCAAGTCGTAGCCGTCCTGCTGCATAATGGCTTCCAGCTCCTCCTGTTTATTGCCCATGCTACGTGCATTGGTGTAAACACACTTGAGCTGGGCTGTCAATCTCACCCCTGTCAATCTCACCGCTGGCCTTCGCATGCCAAGCCTATGCTCATTCCTAGTGAGCTGGGCAATATCCCCTTTCCCCTTCGAACCTAGTTTAAAGCCCTCTCAATGAGTCCCGCCAGCTCGTGGCCAAGAATTCTTTTTCCCCTTTGAGATAGCTGAGTTCCACTTGTCGCCAGCAGGTCCGGTGCTGTGTACACCTCCCCATGATCAAAGAAGCCAAAATTTGACCTATGGCACCAGTCTCTGAGCCACCTGTTAATCAGGTGAGTTTTCCTGCCCCTTTCAGTGCTGTTCCCTGTCACTGATGGGATGGAGGAAAACACCACCTGCGCCCCTGATCCCTCAACCAGTCGCCCCAGTGCCCTGAAGTCCCTTTTGATGGCCTTGGGACTTCTTTCTGCGATCTCGTCCCCGCCAACCTGCATTACCAAGAGTAAGTCTCTTACTAAGTACATTCACCTGATGTATAGGCTTTCTACCATGTTTTGGGGGCTGAACTGCAGTATAGAAAGGGTATCTTGCATCCCAAGCTCTTTCTGTGCCCTCTTTATAACCTGTAGATTTAGCATTGCAGTGGAGCCTGATCCAAACTCAGCACTGATCCCAATATCATGCAAATAGCTGTCAACCAATAATCTGCACATTTTATGTCTATTAATGTAACTTTCAGAACATATCAAGACCTCTTCTTGTAGCCTGTATCTGATTTTACTCTGATTTAGACAATATTTGAAACATAACACTTTTACAATAGTCAGAAATGTCCAGAAGATCTTACATTAAATCAAGCTTCAGAATAAAACCACCACCAACAAAAATTTTGCTACTTACGTATATTATCTGGAGTCAATTATTTTGAATGACTTTTTAAGTGATTCACATCAGCACCTTTGTGATCAAGCCACATAAATGGTGTTTTATTGCCAGGTAAATAGGCATAAAGGGGCATTAACCCAGGATTAAATAGCATTACTGTAGCTTAAATCTGTGAATTTAATTCTAACTGTAGGAGGGGGAAACTACCTCTCTGGGAACCTGTAACCACCCTCAGGAGGCTTAAAATATTGCACTTGATCAAGGGCACATTCACAACACTGATAAGGCACTGCAGTTATCAGTAAGTAGTTGTCACATTTTGCCCAAGATGAAGACATTCTCACTTTTACAAAGGTCCTGTGAAAAGGATGCCTCTGTACGAATGAGTAAGCCTGACACTATTTTCCCAGCGGGACAAACAGCATGCACAGTGAATGCTGTCATGCGACAACGTGCTGCACCACCTGTATGGTTGAAGGCTGGATGTTTTATATAATTCACAGTCCAGACTTGCAGGTGACTTCAGTTTACAGTGAGGCAGGTTATCCTGAGCAAAACTTGATAGTAGTTTTCCTACAGAACCCTGCTGACAAGTCAGATCCTGCTGTTTATTTCCAGTGCAATTTGACCTGTGGGTTAGGATGACTGACTGAAAGCCTCTCCTTACCTGCCCTGCAATTCCTCTGCACTCAGAGGGTTTCTTCACTGCTCCTCACCCACGGTGAAGCTACAAGAGGAGATTTCTTCTTGTGCATTGCCTAGTTATGATCTTCTCTTTGGTCTTAAATCTGTTTTTTCCATTATGTATGCTGTCCTGAAAACAGCACCAAACAATTCAGCATCAGAATTTCTAACTCTGTATACTTTTCTGCATACTTTTTACCACGAATGTACACATTAATCAGTATAATTACAGTGCAGTGCAATTCTACTGGTTAATGTGTACATTGTGCTAAAAAGTATACAGAGGGTCCATACCTGACAGAAAATGTTTGTTTCAGTGCTCCAGCCCTCATAATTTTGTTGGGACTAAGGTTAATGTGGTAATAACAATGGTGTTATGTTTTCACTGTTCATTAAAAAACAAATATCAGCCTTGCGAGCAGAGACAAAACAATGCATGCCAGTATCACTACAACCTTGAAGCATCCTGAGCAGGCTATTAACAGCCTATAGTCTACAGTTACTGGGGTTGGCGATGCATTTGTTTTTCTGTGTCTTCATGAATACATGAAGGAGAGTTAGAGGAAGTCTGCCCAACTCACCTCTGAGATCTGAAGGGCAGAACAGACTGTGGCTCACCAAGGCTGCCTGCTGCAGGACTTCAGTCACCAGCATCAGTCTGATTCCTGTTTGAACTGTACTGCTCGCTTTCCTAAATGGTCCAGCCTTGGTTTAATAGCACATGATATGCTCTTTGCTGTGACTTTAATTAAGTCCTGCAAATGATTTTGCCACCCCACTACTGAAAGTCAATTCTATTGATTAAATTTTTGGCCCCATCAGAATAGATTTTGTATCTGCTTCGCAAGAATTATTTTTCATAAAATGTCCTTGATTGGTGTTGATTACATTGTATTAAGTCTTTCACCAATTGCATCTAGCCATATCTTTCCAATATCCAGCCTCAGACTCCTTGTTAAGCCAACCAACCTGTTCACCTTTTTAAATCCTAATTTTTCTTTACTCCTCCAAAACTTCTCCACCATGATAAAATTTAACAGAAATCAATTCTTAGTGATTTAAATTTCCTTTAAATTTGCAGGTAACTTTATAACCATAGGAGATACAGTTTAAATCTGTCACTTCTTTAAAATATTTTCTCCAAATAATACCAATATCTTCCTCCCAAAAATCTCTTTATTGATAAAATTTTCCATGTAAAAAATAAATGGATAAATTTAAAAGTATATGAAGATGCTATGTAAACAGGGAAAACTAAAAATATCTAGCCAAACTAGCTATTAACAGCACCAGAGCATAGAGGCAACAACAGGTCAAATTCTACGGTAAACATTTACGTTGTAAACATAATTCCGTTTGTATAGCTCCCAGTTCTATATACAACCTTTTGAATTCCCACATTAAGTGTAAGAAATGCCCTGAAGTAAGAAAATACAGTATAATTTATTGACAGTCGAGAGTCCATTTGGAAGACTTGGGACTGGTTGTAATTCCTTTAAGTTAACAGCAAAAGTTCCACTGAACATACTTTGAAACTTTGTCAAGATCTTGAAAAAAACAGAGAGATTTAGAGATAAAGCCTACTTAGCTTTTCTGAGACCCCCGTATTTCCAGAACAAATGTCTAGTTTCGAATAACTTTAAAAATAAAATATTTATATTTGGGCAGATAGGCAATATATGATGTCAGAATTTTGTTTTTTGCTGTGGTGAAAGGACTAGAAAGCTGGCCACACAGGATGCTCGTGTCGGTAAGGAAAAGTCAATTACATGAAAACACAAGGAATTAATTCCTGAAAAGTGTATTTTTTCAAATACAGAGCAGTGTGAGGCCTTCTTGCATGTACTCGCTTGCTTTGCAGAAGACAGCTTGGCTCAGCAGCAGAGCCTGGCTGAGCTGGGTCCTCATGGGCAGACAGCAAAGCTGCACTTACTGGAGCCAGATAAGCAGATGCACAGTTGCCCTTAATGAGGAAATAAACCCCTCAGCTTGGCATCTAGGTCTTGCAACTGCCAAGCTTTTCTTGCAAAAGGTCATTGCCATCTTACACAACTGCTAGGGAAGTAAGTATATGGCACTCGGGAGATGGTCTGCTCAGCATCTGGATGGCAGGCAAGGCAATTAACCAAGAGATGGATGTGTATTCTGCAGTTTGTACCTACAGCAAACCTTCGCTTTACACTGAGGTTATGCTGGGTGAACTGTTCGGCTTATAAAAGCTGGGTGTCTGTAGCCCACTAGAAGAGACAAGGGGAGAGCAGCAAGTGCTGGTATGTGTCAGGACCCACTTAGGAAAGCACCAATAGCCCACCCTCATGTACGGAGCTGCTTTGGTCTTCCAGAGAGGGCTTTGGCCTTTTAAACTGAGGCCACCTGTAGAAAGGGAGATGCCCCCATTGCTTTTGCGGGGTGCTGACTCTCTGCTAACTCTTTTCTCACTTCAGCAGTCAGTAATGCGTTGTGACAGGAGTGGCCAAGAGGGGCTTTCCCCGGTGAGCACCAGCTGATGGCTCCAGCTGTAAGTGCTCCAAAGCTGATTTGCTGTGGGGGAAGGGAAAGGAGACAGAATCTACACACAGTGCTGAAAAAGGCAAGGGATCACAGAGAGAATGTGCTAAAAATTTCTCCAGGATAAAGCCTAAGAGAGGCATGTGAGTCTTCTGTGTTGGGCTGACCTGGGGAGGGGGAAAATGTTTTTAAGTTTTACCTAAATCCAAACTGTGGGGTAATATAAATTCACAAACAAAATGTTGTTGTATACAAAACCACAAGGGCAGATAAACATTTTGATCCTTTTTCCACTGAAAGTAACACATTGAAAAGTACACATTTCCAAGCAAATCTCACTTCTGTGACTTTGCTGCCCTTAAAGACCCAACTATGCAAATGATCTGTATATTTCGAACAGATAAAAGGTGCTGTTCTCCTCCTTTCTTTTTCCTAAAACGTTAATTTCTGGATTTACAGCTACTTGGTTCAATTAAGAAAGAAAACGAAGGATGAAGTGAGACAGAAAGCACACATCCAAGACAAGGCTTGAAGGAGAATTATGGAAACAATGTGCTGAAAGGAAATTATATTGTAATTTTGCTTGACCACTGCAGTATTATACATTGATATTCAGTTTTTAAGGTATGGCTTTCCTTCTTTTCTCTGATATCAATAGTATTTAAAATGTAAACAGCCCTGGAAATAATAGCTGTGCTGTCCTCATACACACATTTCACCTACGCACCTTGGCAAGTTCTTTTATGTAAATCACTGTCGCCTTATTTTTTCAGCATTGATTTCCCTAGCCAATATTATACTCTTCTTTAAGAGGGAATGAAATCTCTCAAGTAACTCAGTTCCTCTGCACAACTTGATGCTCGAGTCTGTTTTCCTCTCTGTGGACATCATTGCCATCTAGTGTGACGACGTTGTGATTGCACATTTTAGGTACAGAAAAAAAGATAGGAGATGGTTATTAGTTACACTGCAAGTCAGTAAAGATGCTGACAGTATAGAACGAAAGTACAGTATTGAAACATGAGAGTTAAAATTACAATGAAGCTAAACGGAACTGTTTAGCAGCAGTTATTGGAGAACCATTTCAAAAGACAGGTAGGTAAAATAACTGATTTCACAATCCAGCATAGAAGACAGATTTTAACTATGTGACTGAGCTGTCACATTTTTCACCTTCTACATTCAGCTTCTAATTCAAAAAGTTAAGTTCATCCCTTTAGGACTATCTGTGTTTTTACTTTTTTTTTCCCTTCATTTTATGCTAGCCAGGTAAAACATCTAGATTAAAAAAAAAGAAAACGGGCATTTGAAAAGATGCAGTGGTTTAATTACAATGAAAAGGTAAAAGGATAATGTACATTCTTTAAAGACAATTAATCCTGCAGGAAAAAATCGAATATAATGCAGCTCATCACCTTTTTTATATGAAATATAGACTTTACAATACAAACCCAAATGATTGTTTGCATGAAAATCTGGATTTTGGAGCATCAGTTCTCAAGATTATTTGTCAAAGTGTCTAGAACAGTATTACAGTATGGAAAGGGAAAACATCTGAAAATCCAGATGTTCCCATCCCATTCTCCACCTTTTGGCTGGGTTTCATTTTGGCTAAATTGTACATTGGTCTGTGCTACCTACAAGACACAGAAGGCAGAGGTGCTTTCCTGCCTGTAGTAGGCTGCAGCATCAATCAGAAAGCTCGCTAGATGCTTTATTTTGCCCTTATTGTTCCGTCCTGACTCTCAAACACAGATGTGCTAGCATGGCCACGAATTTCTGGAGGGATGGTATGCAGGCACTGTGAGAGCTGGCAGAGTATGTCTGTCTGCAGCTGACCAAGAGAGGTGACCTTCATGGGAACACGGTGAGATCAGAAAATTGAGCCTGACATTTTCCTCTGTTGTCTCATAGTAAAGACCTCACTCATCAGGGTATAAAATGAGACAGTAAATACTTTCACCTAATCAGTAGCATATAGAAAAGGGGAGATAATCCCGTAGTCCCCCAAAATTGGTCTACTTATATTTTCAGGTAACCACACAAGGACACAAATTATTTCTTCAAATTTTTGAGATGCTTCAAGTATTTTCAGTGCATGAGAGAAGACTGGCATAATTTCCTATGCACTGGTACACAGCTAACAGAAGAAAATAGTGCCGTGACTCCACCATGATGCATGTGAGCAATTACAGCTGATCAGATAGCTTCAGTTCTGATCTGAATCCTTGCCTTTGCAGCCCACCTGCTTCTTTTAACATGAGGTTTTTGAATTTGGCTTGTCGTCCATAATGATATCAAGCAGGGGCATATATTATCAGGTTTATATTTGAATGAAACTTTACATTGCTGCACAAACTTTTCTTTGCTGATGTCTCATACGAAAGCATTAGTTAGCTATAGGAAGAATTGTCAGGGATGTATATATTGAGACAGTCTGGAGCTATAGATACCATCGGGGAAAGATTTTATTTGTTAGTATTAGTTATGTTTAGCTTTTATTCACATCTTCACCTTTTTTATTTGCTGGAAGTTTGTGCACTGGTGTACAAGCCTGGTGAATTATGGCATCCGTATGGATGTGTACCTATGAAGTGCCTCTATCAGGAGCTATATCTCTCTCTAACTTTCTGCCACAGAGAGTTCATCTGCTGATACGTGTGAATTTATTTGCACAACTGCAATATAATCTGAAGACCTGCTAGTTGGACAGCGCGTGGGTCCATTGTGCCCTTCCCATAAAGGCTGTGTACAGCCCCAGGTCAGCACAGTGGCCCATGGTGATGCCTCCTTGCAGCACTGGCTTAGTCTTAAATTAGAGTGACCACAGTGTGTTGTGACTTTTGTGGGCTCTCATAAGTCAGCTGACAATGGTCGGTGAAGTGGATAGAGAACTGGCTGAATGGCAGAACTCAGAGGGTTGTCATCAGCGGCGCTGAGTCTAGTTGGAGGCTGGTGACAAGTGGTGTCCTCAGGGGTCAGTACTGGGCCCAGTCTTGTTTAACTTCTTCATCAACGACCTGGATGAAGAGTTAGAATGTACCCTCAGCAAGTTTGCTGACGACACCAAACTGGGAGGTGTGGTAGATACACCGGAAGGCTGTGCTGCCATTCAGCGTGACCTGGATAGGCTGGAGAGCTGGGCAGAGAGGAACCTGATGAGGTTCAACAAGGGCAAGTGCAGGGTCCTGCACCTGGGGAGGAACAACCTCATGCACCAGTACAGGCTTGGGGTGGACCTGCTGGAGAGCAGCTCTGCGGAGAGGGACCTGGGTGTCCTGGTGGATGACAGGTTAACTATGAGCCAGCAGTGTGCCCTGGCTGCCAAGAAGGCCAATGGGATCCTGGGGTGCATCAAGAAGAGTGTGGCCAGCAGGACAAGGGAGGTTCTCCTTCCCCTCTACACTGCCCTGGTGAGGCCTCATCTGGAGTACTGTGTCCAGTTCTGGGCTCCCCAGTTCAAGAAGGATGAAGAGCTACTGGAGAGAGTCCAGCGGAGGGCTACAAGGATGGTGAGGGGACTGGAGCATCTCCACTACGAGGAGAGGTTGAGGGAACTGGGCTTGTTCAGCCTGAAAAAGAGAAGGCTGCGAGGGGACCTTATAAATGCCTACAAATATCTGAAGGGTGGGTGTCAGGAGGATGGGGCCAAGCTCTTTTCAGTGGTGCCCAGTGACAGGACAAGGGGTAATGGGCACAAACTGAGGCACAGGAAGTTCCGTCTGAACATGAGGAGGAACTTCTTCTCTCTGAGGGTGACGGAGCACTGGAACAGGCTGCCCAGGGAGGTTGTGGAGTCTCCTTCTCTGGAGATAATTCAAGACCCGCCTGGACAAGGTCCTGTGCAGCCTGCTGTAGGTGACCCTGCTTCGGCGGGGGGGTTGGACTAGATGACCCACAGAGGTCCCTTCCAACCCCTACTATTCTGTGATTCTGTGATTCTGTGAATGTAAGCCACAAAATAGGAAAAGTTCTATGTCAAAGGTATGAGTCTGAAGCCTAAACACAGGAAGGAAAAATATTCCCTCCTTTGGGACTCTCTCCCTGCTGTACTGCTGAGGCTTGCTAGAAAAAAAGTGACTTGCTATGGCTTAACAGTGAATAAATAAATAAATAAATAGAGAAATAAATAACTTAAAAAAAACAAACCTAAATAAAAGTTCACAACTTTGTCCATTTACAAAGCATGTGTTTTTGAATGATTGTCCCTGTACTTCATGTGTGTGACTTGAAGCCTAGGGGACAATCTGTTTGATGTTGGCAAGTTTTGCAACTGCCTGAAAAGTAATTTGGTTTGAGCTGTCTTATATTGAGTGAGTTCTCTTGAGATTTATTTTTATTCAAATAGCACCAGCAAAGGGAACACATTTCAGAAATCGGGTCATGTCACAATGTGACCCAAAGAACACGGGTGGCCCAGAGGAATGAGATGGAGAAACAGGCAGCAGCTGAGAGTTGTAAGAGCCCAACTCATCCAGCATAAAGGCAAGCTGCTTTTCTTACAGCCTGCAAAGTGGGGATATGCAGTGTGGAAGGCAGCCAAAGGACCATAGCGTGGACAGTTCTAGGTCTTTTCTACCATAACTGAAGTGTTGTGACAGTTTTGATGTGCAGACTCAAAAAAGGATAATCACAGGCGTAGCGTTAGGAACAATATGCAGCATATCCCTTTCTTTTAACATGTAACATAGCATATAGATTTCTTCCATCACTATGTTCAAAGTCTTACTACTCCTGGCAAATAAGAAATACAATTCTCTGGGAAATACTGTAGAGATTAGGATTTTCTACAGAAACAAGCAGGCAAAGCTGCGTGAAGCTACTATGTATACTCACAGCAATTTTTGCAAGGCTCTGGATAGGATGAGTTTTACACTCTGATCTCCCAGTGGACTAGACTGGAGACTCAAGCGTTAAGTACGTGCAAGCAACTGAAATGTGTCTGAGCATACAGCTGCAGAGCTCATGAAGCTTTTGTGGATGCCTGACACATCATGCATATACTTGTTTGGATATTTTTTTATATGCTGACTTTGCAAAGGAAAAAGTTGCTTTATTTATTTGTACATCATTGTTAGGTTCAAAAAATGACCCTTCAGCTTTGTAGTAAAAATGAGAAACTTGTTAAACTTCTGGTAGGGAAGAGGAAATGAGAGGGACAGCCCCAGAGCAGGACACTGCTTGTTTTTAGTAAACTCACTCATTTGACCATCTGACCACTCCTTTTATGGAGAAAAATGAGGTTTTTCCCATGACTGCTTTTTTGGCTGTTCAAAAATAGTCTTCAGTTTTGTCTTGTAAGTTGCTTATAAATATCTATTCCAGAATGCAAATCTTTACCAACCCTCCCCCCCCCCCCCCCCCCCCCCCCCCGCAAAAAAGTGTAGCAACTACTACAAGGGTTTTGGCTTTTTTCTTACCATAATTGTGTTCATGTTCATCTGATTATTAAAAAAAAAAGCCCACAACAGTTTTCTAAATATCAATCCAACAACGGAAGCCCTAGAGGTTGCCTGGGCTGGCTATTGCATAGATCTAGCACTCTCCTCTTTGTTTTTAAGAGGACTTGAGGCTCTTGCTTGCTTTCCTACTGTCCTGTGGTGACATCTTCTGGTCCCTACTCAGACTGCACAAAAACTCATCTAGTGAGAAGGGTAGAAGACAGCTCAGAAACCCTCCAGAAGACTTCTAAACTGGACCAAAAAAATCTCACTCTTCTGTTTTCCCACAAGGATTATTCTCCTTAGAGCTTTCTCGGCTGGCCAAAACCCCACCCAACAAACTCCCACCCTGTTCTAAAGAACCACTCACTTAACTGCCTTTGTTTTGTACCACTATTACACTGTAGCAAAGGAGGGCTCAGAAGTAGAGTGTGGGGTGTAGGTCACTGCTCAGCTTCCCACTAGTATGCATCTTGAATCTTGCTGCTTTGTCCGAGGGCTGCTTCAACTTCCAAAACTGGCTCTATCCTCAAATAAAGCACCCCCCCACCCCCCAGCAAAACAGGAATGTCCTAGCTATATATTTTCGTTGTGGAGCTGTATACAGGGACATCTAAGACAATTACCCCCAAGCTTTGGTCTGCACAGCTCTTTCAGAAGGTATGGAGGTCTTCTGCTCCCAGTGCCTTCACAGCATACTTGCGAGGTGGTCTGACCAAGAGCTTAATGCTGCTGTCTCACCTGGTACACTGATTTGATCCAAGGGTTTGCTTGGTCCTCATATGGACATGTGTTACAGCTGAATATTGAACAACTGCCCATCAGAAGCAGCAAACAGATTTACACCAGGACATATTAGCACCCTGCCTAGGGAGGCAGCTAGGCACCAACTCTGCAGATGACCCCAGGGCAGATCCACATATACCCTGGGTCCCCCAATTCCAGAATGAAGTGAAGCGACTAGAAAAATTGCACTTCTCTTCCCTCACCCTGAAAGACACTGGCATCACAGTGTCACAGACTCCTCACAGGAGTCTGGACCCTTCCACTTGTTGCCTATCCCCTGGAACAGCCACTCAGAGCGGTCCTGAGCTGCCTTTGGGCTCAGCCTCCAGGCACGTGCCCCAGGAAAACGCTTTCTGCCCATGTAAAGCGGTACCTAGGGAACTTTGCCAAAACCCAAGGAAACTGCTTACTGAGGCTACCAGCCTCCACAATCAGGCACTTTCAGAGTGGGAATATATATTTCAGAGCGGCAATATAATTTCAGAGTTAGGCCTCTTATTTCCACTATTTTAGTTTACTTGCATCCTTTTGAGAATGGGCCTCTTGGCTTCAGATGAGCTGATCAGTAACTATTCACCCAGCTCTAGTCTGCTGTAGCCTCATGGATAATGAACTGGAACAATACAAGCACACAGGTGAGGAGTTCAGTGTATTTAGCAAGTGAATACCTGCAACTTTTTCAGCACCTTCTCATTCAATTAAATAAACCTATAACACGGGAAATAGACTTGACAGAACACAGAAATGTCAATAATAATTTTAAAAGTGGTTTTAAGTGCTGCTGGCTTGAATACAAGTCTTGTCACACAAAAATGATGTCATATGACCAAATGCCAAATTAGCTGTTTCCTGGAGAAAGAAGCATTAGCACAGATAGTCTGGTATTCAGTTCTGTCACAGGGCACTAATTTTACTCCTTTCCCCCCATATCAAGCCAAATATCTTGGGCTGGAAGAAAGGCCGTTGGTCATCTGGAGATTGTATTGTATGTGTCCTCACACAGAGAACAGCAGAGACTGAGCAGTTGCTCTGCACTGACATGCGGTAAGTACGGGGTGGTGGAAACAAGTGAAAAAGGCCCCATCCATTTTGCATCTCACATCTGGCAATTGGTCGAGCGTACACACACACACACACACACACAAATCACCTCTTCAGTGCAGGCATACTTAAAATTAAGAGGTTTCTATAGCATCACAGACAACTGTCCAGTGTCTCACCTCTGTCTGCCCTCTCTTCTCACTGGTAAACCTTTTTGACAATTTTGCATCCAAGAAGAGGCACAATTTTCTGCTCCCTGCAGAGAAATGAACAAAACCTTTGGTTGGTTTCTCAGTGCAGCCCAACAAATACTTTTGTTTGTTTGGATTTTTGTTTTTTTTTTTTTTAATTGGGAGGTTGGCAAGATGGAGAAAGCAAGAAATGTTAGCTGGGTAGTTCTTATGGTACCCAAATCACAGATGCAGACAGGAAAAAGTTATGGGACCATTAAATGCCCAACCTGAGCCATCCAATGGAAGGACTTTTCCCATAAAGGGGAAAACATTACTTGTTATAGACTTCCCACTTTTAACTGGTCCAGGCAAGCCATGTCTGTTGCCCCCTCTGTTTCCATGAGGAGGTTAGGCTGGGCATCCATATGCTCTCCAGCGTCCCTGGGTACACCCAGTCCTCTAGAAATAATCTGAAATGCGGCTTTCTCCTGGTCACCAGACCACATCAGACAGAATGTCCTCCCCACCCCACCACGCCCCATGTGACAAACTGTCCTTGGTCCCAGGTGAAGGGAAGAACCAGGGACCCTTACAGGGGTAAGGGTGAGGGTGAAGTCTCACCAGCAGCTGCGTGTTTGGTGAGTTTGTAAGGTAAACAGTTTATAGTCCTTAAATACTCCTAGAGGGTCTGTGTGTCTGTGTGACCAGCCCTCAGGGCGGTCCTTGGATTAGTGGAAAGGACATTCCATTTAAAGGCCACTCTACTTAAAAAGTGCAGAATTATTGTATAGTTCAGGCCTCATTTTTTTGTTTTCTCCCACACTGCAGGAAACAGTTACAATCAAACCAGGCTTTACCCAGAAAAGCTGCTGCATTGAAGTTGCAGAGTGTCAAGCCCCTAAGATATGAATTCCTCTATTCCTCCTTTGCTGTGCAGACATAACAAGACACAGGAGCAGCTTCTGCTGCAATTAAAAATAGAAAAAGAAAAAAAAAGGGAAAAAAAAAAAGAGTGTGGTGTGAGCCCTCAAAGGAGAGGGGAATTCTTTTCATCAGCAGGTAAGACAGCCTAAACACTAATTCGGCCTTAAAAACATGCTACAAAAACTACAGTTCCTTCTCCCTACTGTCTAGCATGGAATGCGATCACACTTGTGCTGGGGATGGAGCGACCTGGCAGAGTCAGAACTAGACGAATTGGCAAAAAAAAAATCACCGTGTGCTCAAGAGAGCCCTCTGCTTTGAGAGGGAGATGGAGCAGCCAAAGCACAACTGCCCTGAACGGCTCATTAGTAAATACAGTTTTTAACACACCCACAGTGGAGAAGTGAAGCAGAAAACACATTATAAGATGAACAACATGCCAACAGTAATTTGCAGATCCACAAGCCATCCCACGCAGCACGCAGACTTTCGTACACTTCAGTAAAAAGAAATCTGAATACATTAAAGAGGAGAAGGAAAGTAGCAGTGGCCAAAAGAAAGATGCTGCATCTTTTTCAAAAGGCCAAGGAACAGATTCAGTGCTGACAGTCAAGCTGAATGGCTCTGATCTTTCCCAGCAGCACTGGGATTTCTGGAAGCACAGACCCACTGACTTGTTTCCTCTCCCCCACTTCAGCTTTTCAGACTTCAGGAAAATCCTGCAAAATGCCTTCTCCGCAGCTTTCTCACCCTCTGCACTTACCCCTCCAGTACTATGTTTTGCAGAAGCTATGATGAAACCCCCAGCTGACAAGCTGCAAATTTCGAGCTGCTATAAGTGGAAGAGAAGCAGTCTTAATGTCTTTACTTTCTGGTGTTCTAATACCAATTGCAAAACTCCAAGCAGAAGTCAGGGCACGCTTTGATTTGTTAGTGCTTCTGATCTAACAGAGCATTATACATTTAACTTGCAGACCAGAGGGGCAAATTAGACAGATAAGATTACAGTCCTGCCTACTGCTTTTATGGCATATGCCACAAGGTGGACTCTTCTACAACTTTACAGGGCAAAAATAATTTCGAAGAGGGAAAGGATGACTAAATCAGTTCTGCAGCTGAATGTGCAGAGACCATTTCAGGCTTGAAGTTTTTAAGCGTGCAGCAGCTGTTAATCTGCAAATTCAGGTATCCGTTTATGTTCATGTCCAATTGCTGTTCTGGATGCTTTCATCTCCTGGTTTTATGCTGTAAGTTGCAAATTACAGATATCCTACTAATTTTTCTTAACAAAGTGAATTTTAAGAGACTTTGTTGATCCACTAAACAGAAACCACAAACAAAAAACCTGACCACCCGTAGAAACCTCTGATTATATTCCAGGGCTGGGAGAACTTGCCTGCTGAGACATGTCCCCAGTGGTGGGCACAGTGCATGAGAAGACAGATGGTGGTGTAGATGAAGGGTGCAGAGAAGTTGTGAGACAGGTAGGGGTGTGGGCTGCAGGTTGGGGTTGGGGTAGCAGAGCACGTGAAGGAGAGTATGACACAGAAGAGTGCTGTGAGGGAAGGAAGAGATGTGTGGCCCAGTGCTGATGAACTTGAGCCATCCATGGAGTCGTGCCTGCCTTAGAGCAACACATTATACAGAAGAAGAGCAAAAAGCACGATTTAAAGTTGCTGCTAACATGCACATATTTAACCATGGTTTGCTGTACTTCTTACTAACAGTCAGCTACCATGAAAGCTTGATACTACACAGCTGCATAAGCCACTTTCTACCTCAGATACAGCACACACTGTAAGGTTTATCAGCATCTAGACTTCACTTAAGATCATATATTGAAAATCAAGATTTAAAAACACAAGCTCTGTTCCCTTTAACTTTTAGGAAGTGAATATAACTGTCAATAAATATCACCCTGAATATTTGAATTGTCTGTACAGAGCCTTTCTTTACTAAAATGCAAAAGAAACCTTGAGGATCTATCTAATTGAAACTCTGTTATTGTGAAACTACATTTAGTGGGAGGCTGTGGGTTTATGGTGAAAGTCACAGAAGGTAGCAACTAAAATGAAACTGAGGTTTAACTGCCTATTCAAACAAGATTGTAGGTAACCTCACAACTACTTTCAAAGCTTCTCCAGAGAAGAGACATTATCATTCTAGTTAGAACTGCATTTTAGTGGGAAAAAACTTGTATTACACAGCTGCCATAATTCTCATTATAAGTGAGTAAATAATTATTCTTACTCAACATATTAAATTCTTATTGTATCTTCAAAACATTAACTAAAACCCAAAGTCAAAGGTTTTTAAGTCTGTGCTGGAGGACAGTGCTTGAAAAGTTCTGCTAGTCAAAGTGCAACAGTGATGAGCACATTTGCATCCCATGGCAGATGTGCATATCAGACAATGCTGACTGCCTCTTTAGTGGTTTTTAAGATCTCAGCTCTGTACAACAGTACGAAAAGAAAGTAACTTGCACCACGAGCGAAGAAGGATTTCTCTCATCTGTCCCTCTGCCACCCGCACCACAGTCACTCCAGGCATCCCAAGGCCACCAGGACACCTTCAGCAGTCATGGAAGAGCAGGTGGATCCTGGCTGGCCATCTGCTTGTGGCCAACTGAATGGGTAATGGCTGAATTCTTCTCTTTCTCTGGGGGCACAGAAGCATTCATTTGCTTCTCAATTCCTCTACCCAGCTGTCAATTTTCCTGAAGCTTGTGCAAACTTAATTAACCCTCCTTCAAATTTGGATGAAATCTCTCATTTGGTTTAGAAATTGTTCAGAGCAGGAGGGACAGGTGGTTGGACACTGCAGTCACATAAGTCTTGTTTCCCTAGGAAGCAAAACTGAAAACAAGAGAGTAACAAGAACATCAGAAAAAAAAGAGGTCCTCAAATCTTGGGAGAGCTAATTATTACTTCACAACTGTTGGAAAACTAATTGGTGATGGACTAATTTTGACCAGGCATCTGGGAAGTACTGGCTATATATGCACATTGGTGTAGTGATGCTGCAGTGCAGGGAGTGAACACTTCCCGCAAGATACAGGTGTGACTACAGATAATAGGGCTCTTTGCCAAATACAAAAGCACAGTCAAATCTGTAACACAATCACTTAGAAAAGAACTTGAATTCCTGAAAGTAAGGGCAATTAGCAGCAGCTAGTTGAAATACTAGCCAGACTTCAGATGCCTGTGCCATGTCACAAAATGAAAGCTTTTTAATGCAATCTGGCAAGTTTAAGGTCAATGGAAAGTTGATGTGTAATACAGCATCGAAGGCAGGCACCACAGAAGCATGCCTTTGAAGTGATCAAGCAGAGAGTCAGTAGGAACAGTATTGCTTAAAACCGCACTCTGAAGGTTCTCATGGGAGGAAGTAAGGAGCGGTTTGGGCACTGAAGGAGAAGCAACAGTAGTTATCATGACAAACAGTGTTTTTTAAGTCTGCCTCTGGTTTTAAAATTAATGAGAAGTCATACTATAAGAAATCTTTTTGTTTGGTTGTTTTTGGAGATTTTAGTGATCCTAGAAGATCAAAACTAACACTCCTTTCTCTGGATTCAGCTAGAAAGATTCTGGAAATATGTTATTAAGCAAGACTGCAAAGCTTGAAACACTTCTTTCCTATACCTTTTTCAAAAGATGTTTTTATTTATTATAATGTAGAATAAGAAAGAGAACTAATCCACTCCGTTGGGTTTGCGAATCAATAAATTCAAAGGCTAGAACTAGCAGTGTTAACATGATAGTTTGCACAAGTAGAGTCATCAGCAGAATGCTTGCTCAGGCTGAACTTTTAACAACAACATGGTGTTTAAAAGGGAAAATATAATCAAACTACATTACAGCAAACAAAGCCAAATAAATCAGTAGTTTTGGATAGTCGAATGCCACAATGATGCTAAGGCACTCCAGAGAAACCTCGCAGAACTGAATGAGTGGGAAAAAAAAAAGGGAGGTAGGTGACTTTCAGCAGAGATAAGTGCAAGGAAATGCATCTGGGGAAGAATAATCAAAATGTTACCTTCAAGATGCTGAACTCTGAACCAATAGGTACAACTGCAGGAACTGCTCTGGAGTCATCACTTGACAGTTCTTGCAAATCAGGGCACAGCCCAAACACATATCGGTAACCAAAAATAGTAAAAATGATTGGGCATCATCAGACAGGTCATGGCAGAGATGGAATTTTTCTACTTCATATTTGGAAGAGATGAGAAAGAAGCTAGGAAAGGCCAAACACTCTTTTGATGCAAAGCCTGCTGCAGAAGTTGCTTGCAAAAAATGACACAGAGAAAACTGCCTTAGATGGTGAACCTTCATTGGAAAAACACCTTTCACTGAAAACTCAGCTTGTTTGTCTAATGCTTGCTGTAGCCAGGACTGCTTTACTAGCACTAACCAATATTTCTGTGTCCTGGTTCTGGCATTCAATACAGAAGATCTGCTTTTAAGTACACCTTCATAGAAACAGCATGGAATCGATGCCGATAAACCAACCTGCCAGAAGGGAAATGTGAAAACAAGAGTGGGACCTACAGCGGAGAATCCGTCTGAGGAGTTACACATTTACACATTTACACTTAAAAGGAATATGGCCTTAAGCCCTGAACTAACATGACCTAAGCTAACTATGCATGAAAAAGACCGGCTGTGAATAGCTTGCTTAATGAGCTTCCTATAGAAAGCTCTTCAAATCAAGTCCCATGTTACAGTGTTGTAGTTACTTCAGTGCGTTCATTAAGGATACTCTTCTTTTATAAGTCCATGTAGCATTTTGCTACTTCAATAAAAGAAAGGGTCCATATTCCAATAGTTATAAACCTTTTAATTTCTTATTTAAGTTTCTGAAATCTGTATCAGTAAGAAGTGCCAAGGACTCATTCTCATATTAAACGGCCTCACAGAAGTCCGCTTTGCTAAGGCTATGTAAGAAATACTTTGTCCCTGGATGGTCTGTTCTTTTGTGCTTTATTCAGGAGACCCACTCCTCCATTTTTTAAATACAACTAGAAACCTGTATTTCAGCAGCAACAACAGCTAGCATTGGAGGAATATTTTTCATTAGTTCATAAACCATCCCTCTTCTTGGATGATCTATTCTTGTAACATGCTTGCCATCAGTCAGAATTCATGTTACTGCAGTGCAGAGCTTTCCTATATGGAGGCATGGTCAGTGAGTGGGTCCACTGAGCATCCTTGGAGTTTAACAACAGTTATGCTCAGAAACTGCAGTGCTACGGGAACTACTGCATTTCAAAGACTTTATCACTTTAACAGCCTGCCCCTAATTGATTTATCCAGAAAAAAATCAAGGCTAAGGTATTGGTGATGTTTTCTTGTTAACCTCCAATAGCTAATTACTGCTTACGCCAGTGTTTCATTTTGCTATACATCCATACCCGGTGGCGAACAATGCAAACAACGCAGCTGCTCAACAGCTGCCAGAGATCTCCTGAAAATGGACAAAAAAAAAGAGGAAAAAAAAAGAACAGTTAGAAAGTGCGTGTGATCTTTGGAGGAGAAGATATGAAGGATGGGAATTAAGGGTGCCAGCATCTTGGTAACCTCTGCCCCCTGTGCAAAAGGAATCACTTTGTTCCTAGCGATCTGCAGCAAAACCAAGACTGAGGCTTAGCGAGCAAGTTGTGCTTGGGCACCTACCCTGGCTAGCTGCATATGATAAGCTTGGCCCTCAACATCTGTGGTATACTGCCAGCACAAAATCCCAGCACATGCTGAACATATTCAATGCAAGTTTATGTAATTCTGAGAGTTGGTTTGATTTTAATCAGCAAATGGACACCCTTCTTTTTTGGCCAAAGCAGGAAGCTTTCTCAGGGACTTAAGGTTGATAATATCCTTTCAGAGCCTATCTGCAACATTATATGACTACTCCCAGGCCTTGAGTATCAAGACCATACTCCCCCCTCCCTTTTTTTAAAAAAAAAATTTTTACAAGCAGTCTATAGGATAGCAAAAAAAGGTCTAAAATTTGGAAAAGGTACACCCATCCAGCTGTAGCAGACACAGTTTTGCACTTAGATGTGCTCAGGGTGTGTGCAGCAGGGTGGTGTGCTTACACATCAGCAAAGTCCCTGCTCTTAAGTGCACCTTAGTAGGACTGTAGTTCCAGCTGCTGTCTCATATGATTTATTAGATTTTGTTGCCCCAAAATTGTAACAATAGAGCATATTTTCTATGGAAGCTAAACTAGCTGAACTCAGATGAATATATATCACAGCCTACAATTAATCCATTTCTACTCCCCACCCCCCCAACCCATTTCTTAAAATGCAGATCTTGCCCTCACCTGATTTCTCATGCAACATGCCAGGTGAATGGATGCTGCGAAGGAAGCACAAGAAATCAAGGTGACACGTTCTGCAGTAGCAGCAGATGGGGTGTTTCGTTGTACTTGCAGCCTGTTACCTTGTTTTTAAACCTCAGAAGCTTTGCTGTCTTTTCTTTTTAGACTTTTTTTGCTTTAGCGACATCATCTTCAATAGTTTGAAGATGTGGAGGTTATCAGGAAGGCTGGAAAGCTGTGTCATAAGCAGAGCAGCTGCTGAAATCAATGTGACGTTTTTGCTTGTCTTTGTGGAGAACAGAGTTGAGAACTTCGTGTCCTGCTAACACCCAACTCCTTTGGCACAAGAAGCTATTTAGCTATGTTACCTTCCCAGTATCACAAGAACCATGCTCTGGCTTCAGTGGGAGCTACACCTCACGCCTGTGGGCACAGGGCAGCACACAGGCAGCTCTGGGTCTGTGTTTCAGTCACAGCCACTGCATGCGTCCAGTCCAGCATGTGGGACCAGGAGGGAGAGGTGGTGCACCGCCGCGGAATGCCTGCTGCCACAAAGTCCTCCCGGCACGCACCACAGCCCTGCGGCCCTGCTTCCTGAGCTGCCAGGGTCTGGCAGCACGGTATTGCATAGGGATACTGAGTGCTGTGAATTTCATCATTTTGCTCCCTCCTCCTCTCCCCTTTAAGATATATTCAATTTTTTGATCAGAATTTCCATCTTTCATTTACAGTAGTCTCTCCTTAGCCATTAGCTTCTTTTAACAAGAAGATCTGTTTTATTGAATAGTCTATGTTATAGCTATGCATGTATAGATGGAGAAGGATGATGGACAGGTGGGTGCATGTGTGTGTAATGATGCACAGGCGTACGTGCACAAAGAAAGCAAACAAGGGCACGGCTATTCTGTTAGTCCAGAAGAAAAGGGACTGTAATTAGTCATCTTGGCAGGATAATTAGCCTGGGCAGGACAATGCCCAGCATGGCCATACTCTGGAACCCGTGTTAGGCCGGGTATCTCTCCATGCACTGTGCAGACTCCTGTCTCTCCTGTTCTTGCCCACCTTTTTTAAGGAAATGAAGGAGCCAGTGGCCGAGCCAAGAGTAGCTTCTGAACACAAGAACTGGGAACACCACTTCTATTCCCTTCCTGAGCTTCTGACTCACTTGGACTTAACATTCCTGGCCACTACCAATGCTTCACCATATTGTGAAGGTCTTTCAAGGTGCCTACAGGCCACTTTGCACCCTAATGTCTACTCAGAATTTATTTATTTATGCATATTGATAGGGTAACTATGCGTATTTTTCAGTCTGCAAGGGAAAAATTTGTATCAGTAAATTAAACTGATGGGAGAGACAAATATTTACTATTCTTACTTGCCTTGATGATGGTATTAAGTTTTGTAGTTTACTGCATTCTTACGCTTCGCATTCCTAATTTAAACAGTGATGATTAATCAGCATTCACCATTTTGTTTACCTCTTCTTCCTAGGACTGCTGTGCTAGCTTTTTGTAATACTAAATCACAGCAGACCCTACTTAATATTTTATTTATTTAAAAATTGCACATTCCTTTTTCATTAAAACAGCCTCTCACCAGCATTTCTGAGATAACATGTTAGAATAAAAGAGTTCTTTGTGAATGCTGTTAGAGAGATGCTGTCTAGGTCTAATTTCTAAAATGTAATACATTAAAAAATAATAATCTTTCTACCTGTGAAAAATTAATCAGATTAAATGAAGACCTTTATACAATTTCCCTTGGTGATTTTTATCAAGGAAATAAGAAATTCTTTCTTAGATACTAAAAATAATCATGGCAAAGCAGATTTTCTCTAAACTTTGCTGTTGGCCTTCAACACAGGCATTAATGAGAATCTAAAGTGTTACCTTGGTGAGCAGCAGCTAAACCATGGCAGCGCTGAACGCTGTGGGTTTGCCACATTTTCTCACAAAAAACAGTGACCCACTGCTAAGTTGCAGTGGTGCGTGGCTGGGAACCACTGACTCTATCACACAGCATATAACTTACCAGTAGCTCCACGGGAGTGGCTCAGTCTGCCAAACAGGAGCATGTTACAGAATGCAGGACTTGTGAGAGGCTGGGCCCAACTCTTACACGAATGAAGTACCATCAGCTCCAACCCACATGACCAATGGCAAATTTCTGCACTGCAGGGAGCTCTCCTATGAGACACCTGGCTGCAGGGTGCCAAACTCTCACAAGACCACTGCCCTCTGAAATGGAAACTTGCTAGCACGTGTATTTAAGCAACCATCAGTTAGTCGGAGACAGTATGTGAGACATTTATGTGCCTCAAAAGACAACAGATAATCTACGGGCAGCCAGAGATGATGCACACACGTACTGCAAATCTAACTGCTGAGGAGAACCAACGACGGATTTCACCAATAAGCCATTATCAATCTCCGCAATGCTGATGTATAACACGGCTTTGCCATGTTATCAATGCAAAAGTGCATATTCTCCCTATATTCTTGTAACAAAACTAAATCTCCCTTCAGTGCAACATGGCATTCAGTTCTGCACTAAAGCTGCCCTCCTCTATAAGCATCCCGTCCCTGGTTCCCCAGAAATCTGATTGTACTTCTGTGGCACTCAGAGGGCTACTAGGAACAGGCACTGATAACTGCTGCAATGAGATAAGCCCCATACCTGGCCTTGCATTTGACTTTGCCAGGTACCATGTCCACAGTCTTCTGGGAGTAGAGAACGAAGTCTTGAGCAGTATGCTCTAAAAAGGGCTAATTTCACCTTTCTTACCTTAAAGAGATGATGATGTTTCCTATTCTTTAAGCATTTCAGGAGGGCTTTGAGGGTGAAGAGAAAGATTTTTAACAATTTCACAGAGGATCTTGTCCTTGCTCTTTCAAGAACCACAAAAGAGCCACTGTACAGACACTGTCCCTTCCTCAAACATACTTTTGTGTGCAACGCAAACAACTTACCACCTATTACCCACTCCAAGCAAGGTCAGCCTGTCCAGAGCTAGAGTTTCAACAGGATCTTCTGAAAGCCAAATAGTGCTTAAATCTTACAGGCCTATATAAAGTATGGTAACTCCAAGGGTCTCCATGTTTCTGCCCACAGTGCCATGAAGGATTTGTTCTTCAGCAGCTCTGTGGGGTTCCCCCAGATCTCTGTGGAAACTGCTGGCTCCTCAGGCTAGAACCACTTACTGTTTCCAAGTAGCCCTCTCCACACAGCTGGCATTGGAAGTTTGCATTGCCTTCTGTTGAACTCCAGCACGGGCTCCCTATGCCTGCTCACCCCATGCTGGATGCTTATTCAGAGCCAGTGGCAGCAATTCCTGAATGCCATGGCCACCTACATGTTTCTGTGGCATCCAGATGGGGACAGGCAAGCACTCCTCAGAAGGCTGCAACTCATCTTGGTTATGACGGCACCATCGCAGATGGCTCTTGCTTAACAATGTGCAAAAGATTTGCAGCATTGACGTTGCTCGTGTTGGGCAGCTCGTGAAAGGAAGAGTATCATTTTATCGTGTATTGGGAAAGAGCAACAATCAGTGCCAGAAAGACAAACTGCGTTCCAGCTGTCTGGACTGGAGCCACCCTGAAAGCTTCGGGTTTGTTGTGCTACAAGCGAATTACCTGATTCTGCTCATGTTGTTGCTACACTATTGATCCAGGTCTGTGCTACAGCTTTATCATTTGATCAGCTGGGCTTAATGCTCCTAGTCCAAACAGTGAAATTACTGAAACGCTTTTCTTCCAATAATAAAGAAAAAAGGTAATATGCCTCAGTACTCATCTGACGGGCTTTTCAGAACCAGCTGTCTCCAAAATTCATTTGATAAACTGCACCATTCTTTGGGTTTATCAAACCTTGTGGTTTATCAATATTTAGTAATAAATGCAAGTCTTTCTCAGACTATAAACAAGACAGCCAGTGGTAACTTAAAGTTACCATTTCTGCATGCAGCATTTGAAAGGTCAGCAAGCAAGCGTGTGCTGAGCAGGAGCCCTTTTTATTTCTGGCTAGCTGTGTGTCTTTGTACAGCCATGAACTAGGGCTTGATGAGAAAGCATGCAAATGTATACCCCCATTTTCAGCACAATTATAAATCTTGAAAGGTAAGAAGCATTTAACACCACCCACCAGCTTTAAAATATACTTCATTGTAAAGTTTTGAGTTACAACTGGCATTTACTAGAGGCAAAAAGATGTAAAGGGGAGAAGCTGCTTCCCATTTACCAAGATCATCACACAGAAGCAACCTGGGGACGACCACCACAAGAAACCAGAACCACCGTGGATGTGATCTATTACAGACCTTTTTAAATACCAAGCTGTATTCCCTTAGGAGTGTGTGACACTTTCCAGAAAGAACTTTCATGGTTGTGACTGGCCCAAAATATCCCATTCCCACTTGCTGTGTCTCCATCATGTAAGCTGAAATTTGTGTCAGAGATTGGTGCTGTTCTCCCATTACTAAAAATTCCGATTTTTTTTCAATCTCTTTTCCATTTTGTTGACTCCACAAGTTTTCCAGCTACATAACCAGGTTCTGGAAGGATTCAGCCTGGGGCAGGGGGATGCTGACATTACTCTTCCAGCAGAAGGCACCCAGACAGACACACGCATCAGCCAGGACGACCACACCGTCCTTTCCCCAACACCAACTCAGGCAAATGCTGGGTGCAAGGACTACTTACCATTAATGCATAAATATTTTAAGCTTCTTAACAGGTCCCCAGAAGGTCTGTGGAGCTTTTGTCACAGTCTTTCTCATGGTAGTATATACTTAAACAAAGGAGGTAAAAAAAAAGTTTCTATTTTTCTCCTGACATTCCTTGTTCTGTCCCACAGTGGGCATTACACTGCCCTTCTACAGCTGCACAGTCGGTCATCTGAATCTTGCTTATACTGAAAATGTAGCAGATGCTGTACTAAACCACAAAACTATCACTGCCTGCTTGGAGGAGTTTACAAATTAAATTGATGTCAGGAGCAATGATTATCACCTTGAACGGTCAGCCAGTGAGTAGTTCTGCCACCCAGGGGAAAATGCTCATGCCTTGCATTAGCTTCACAAATTTCAGTGGTTAAATAGCTGTAAATTGTATACCAAGACCCAGGTACGTTATTCTACTTACTGTATCCACCAAAGCCATGCTAATACTTCACTTCCCAAAGGAAAGGTAGAAGTTATCTTTTTTTACTGTATCAATCTGTACTGTTATTGCTGTTGGTTCTGGCATCCACTGCCTGCTCACAGTCTAAAATCTGTTTTAATTTACAGTATGGCACCCCCAGAAAATAAGATTCAAATTCTGTATTGATTTACAGTATTAGATCCATAGGAAATTAAAAAAAAATACTCCCCCAAATCTTCTGCTCCTGTGAAAGACTTCACAAAGCCCTCTACCAACAGTATTAAAGATTTTGAATGTCACTACAAGTTTAGCTAAAAACAGTCTAGATCTTAGATAAACCCCACCCATTGCTGAGAAAGTGAAATTTCTTATGCTCTTTGCATTGTGGGAAAAGTTCTGAGCGCTTGGACAGCACAAAGGAGACGGCATTGACAGGTTTTGCCTTTGATAAGCATGCACAGCACTATTGACCACCAGCGTTAGGCCTGAAAATCCTTCACTGAAAATCCTTCTAGCTAGAGCTAGAGCTAAAGCTGGTACAGCTGTGAGTCTCTAGAAAAAGAAACTTTTTTTTCCCCTCTGAAAACTGAGAGTGGCTTGGAGAAAATGTTTCTCTAAAAAGCATATGACATTACTGAAGTATGTAGTAAGAACTGAACAGACAGATCTTGCAATAAAAATGATGTAGTGAAACAACAACAGTATCTTAAACAGGATTAAAATATAATATTTTACTAGTTCTTTCAAAGAATAGATTTCTTTTTTCTTCAGTCATTCTTATCTATATGTTCAGACTCTAGCTAAACTCCAAACAGCTACTTTTTGTTAGGTACCAAGTGCAAATATGCCAAGATAAAAGAGTTAGGAGAAAGAAATACCCAGTCTTTTTTTTCCTTTTTTCTTGTCTTTTTTTTTCTTCTTTCTTCCTTGCACACTAGGCTACATTGCATTTCTGATGCCTAAAAACAAGCACCGTCTCTCAAAATATTTGGTTGGAAACCTCAGCTTGAAAAGGAGGTATTTGACAGAAATGTCACATTTATATTGGCATAACATGCGAACAGCTTTTAAAGACAAATATTAAGTCTCATGGAAGAGAACCTGTGCAAGGGGAAAACAAACACAATCACAGTAGCAGAGGTCCATTTACTGCCAGAGCAGAACCAACAGTCATCGTCATCTGGATCTTGTGGTGAAACTTCAACTATAGCAACAGGGAAAGAATGATGATGCCAATCATTTTCTTACTAATTGCACACATTTATCTGTTGACTCTTCCTATCTTTCAAGAGGTATCCATCCATATTGTTCTCATGACTAGTTTGATCTTATCCTGAAAAAAAGTTTGCATAATACAACAGGACAACTTTTCTCACGTAAATATGTATCTTCTTTTTTTCTTTCCTATATCCTATTGGAGAAAAATATTTTGCTCTGTATTGCTAATGTCTTTTAGGTATTGGTTATTATGAACGGTGGCATTTATCAGCTCCTTATTCAAGTTGTAACACAACACACTCACTACCTTGAGGTACAAATAGAAATTATAAGCAGGTGTCAAAATTTATGTAGTGTATTTCACAAATCATGCTTCCTTAAAGTTTTTGAAACAATTCTCTGTGTGTTCTGACACCCTTTGCCCTTCAAAGATCCATTTATGCATATTAGCCTTGTAAAATATTCACTTTTTTTTCTCTTCATTGTGATCCATTTGTCTTATCAGCAAGTTTATGTTCAACACTATTGGAGTGGAATGGTGATTGTACCATTTAACCCAACAGCTAGCTGGGCTTGAAAATTTATCCATCCCCTTCCTATTAATTACTCTTTAATGCCTATTTGTATCACACAGAAAAGTGTATCATCCTGGTTTATTTTGGAAGAATATAGCCATAGAATGACAATTATTGATGGAGCATAAAAACCAGAGCTAAAGACCGTGTAAAGAAGGAAGCAGAACCGATGTCGGAAGAGATGAAAAGATGAAAAATTGACTAGAGAAGAAAATTGGAATGAGCTAATTTACAAAAGAAAATGAACAAACCATGGCCAGGAAACTCTGAATAAGATTAATTGCTACACATTACCTTCCTCTTTGAAATTTTTATCTTATTTAATCTTCTATTCCACTTTTCTATGTAACAGTGCTATACTCTTATAAACTCTGATTCCATTCTTACATAACTTTGCTAGCTGGGTGTTGAGTGAGATCCTCTGTTTACATAAAATGGTATATCACTGTCGACTTTGGTATTGTTACTCAAATTTAAGCCAGCCGAGGATTTGCTCCATTGACTTTCATGGATTTATTTTTAATTTATTACTCTGATTTCAGCATCAAGAGCTCTGGATAAAAATCGAACATAAATAGACAATTTCCAAATCTAAACAGTATAGCCACAAGTACCACACAGAAAAACAAGCTAGGCATATATAGAACTGTCTGAAAAGTTAACCAAATGTTGCTGTGCATTTATTAGTAGTTTACTGTTTATTAAACAATAAATCAAGATCAAAAAAACCCCTAATTAATTTAAATGAAGAATTGTTTAGTGAAATGGGAGCCTGTCAGTCGTTGGGAAGGACAATTAATTGGTACAAATGTGAGTGCAAATTCTGTTTTTAAACTTTAAAGCATGTAATTTGTAGTATACAATGTATGTGCACAATACAAATTTCATACATTTTCCTCAGTGACAATAAAAAGCGCAGTTTCTTTATAAACGGAAGTAAAAATTAAAATAAGAAAAAAAATAAAATCACAGTTTTGTCATTGGTATGTGAAGGTTGTTCCAAGGGCCCATCCAGAGCTCCTCTTCATCTGACTGTGTATGTTCACTGTGCGACTCCAACGGCTCTTTGACATCCTCGTTATCAACAACCGATTCTTGCTCTTCTGTGCTTTTCATTTTGGAGCCCCCTGGCTTTGTTGCTGTATTTTCGGCCCCTATTGTAGAGGAAGCAAATGAGACACTGCAAGGTCTTGTGTTCACTTTATCACTAGAAGATGGTCCCTTTGACAACGTGTTCAGCGGGACATTCTCCTCGTGTGTCACTGCAAGCTTGTCCAGTTTCTTGAATTGTTTCCCCAGCCTCACTGGAGATGTGACTTTTAAATTATTACCAAGGCAAACACGACGGGTTCTGACAACTGAGCCGTTCTGTGCAATGTAGATATTACCGTTGATATTGTTTTGAATATTCGGGTTATGAATACGATTCCTCTGGCTGGAATCGGGAGCGCTGTCTTCTCCAGTGGAGCTGGTCTCATACTCTGGGTCGACTATCAGCTTGATCCTTTTCTTTTTGGCCCACTGACAATAAATAGAAATGTTGTTAAATCTCAGCACTATTTCTTATGTTTTCCTGCCCTTGTTCTATCTGTTATTTATCTTGTCTTTTTTCTAGACACTAATATGAATTTTTATTTACTTGGTCTTTTTTACCCTTCCTCTAAGGTTGTACACAGATATTTCTTAATTGTTTTGATTACCACTGTGTGCCCCTATGTACCTAATGCTTGAACACAGAAACAATACTTTGTACTAAAAACTTGTAAGACGGATAAATTCATTTTAGTCCATGAACTGCATAATGAGAGTCAGATAGTGTGTATAAAAATTGTGTTGTTTTTCTTCAGATGTGGAAAGTAGTGACAAATTTGGTGTTTTATTTTTTTTTTTTCTAAAGATGCATTCAGCTGTGTTCCCATTAAGTCGAAATGCACCTTCTTTAGAGAATCCCGAGAATGGAGATCTTACTTTCTGAATGAAAACTTCTGTAAAGTACGATATTGGTAAGCCAGTCGTATTTTGATAGAGTAATATCTCAGTCTGTCTTACAGAGAGAGATGAAAAACCAGGAGATAAATAACCCCTTTAACAGAAACTGGAAGGCACAGATGATGAAGCCATTGTGTAAGCGATACTACTCAGAAACTACTGCACTAATGGGTAAATGCTAGGAAGGCCTCAGAAATCTTCTTCCAGAGTATTACTACATTGTAAATTCAGTGCAGAAATGGCATTACGCAGGTCTGTTTTATATGCACAACACATCAAGAGAAAGATCTTGGGACCTACATAAGGGGAATTCTTGGGCACGACGTTGGCATAATTGGCTGGTTAAAACCAGAAAAGTTTGATATAAAGCTTTGTGCAAGTTCCAATCAGTGGAATCAATGGAGATGCTTTGTTATTAAATGGAAGATGGTGGAGAATGAGACTTTAGATTTTATATAATTCATATCTTTTTAAAGAGTTTATGCAAACAATTTTCATGTTGCTGTGACTTTGTACTAACAGCGATTACACAAAACCCTTTACTTATTTTAATTTATAATTGATTTTTTTTTAAATAAATGTCTCCTTGCAGCACACTGGAACAAGCTACTATCATTCTTGAATTAACAATGAAGACACTGTTATTTCAGTAAAGCAGCAGATACCATCACAGTTAACTCCCACTGCAATACATACACATGCACACAAGAAAAGCCAGTTTTTAGAGAAAGAAAGTCATGCACAGTACAAACGGGTGATGATTTCTCTAAGCTTTTGAGAAGTTACACTTCGTACAAATTGCTTAGATGCCTATTCTTTTGTTCCTGGTAAAGACATACAATTTTCTTCACACAGATATATTCAGGTGGATAAAAAGACCATCTGTCTTAAATGGGATTTACATTACACTGTGTGCAGCTACAACTTTTTGCTATATGGGAATACAAAAAAGGAGGTAAGTGATCATAAACCTAGTTCACATTTCAACTGGAATTAAAGACAGTAGTTGAAAAGTTAGTATCACACTTTGCAGCTTAACACCAATTGTTCTGCCTGGGCAACTCCACAGCAGGCTCAAGTATCTTAAAAATTGAAACATTTTTCTCTCCCCTGTCTAACAGAGACTTCCTGGCAGAGCTTTGGTGCATGTGCCAGATTTTGTGCTAGCTTTACTCACAAGACTAAGGCAATACTGGCTGAAAGCTTTAATTTTATTTAGGTTTATCTGGATAAATCTAGCAGTTGAGAAACAGCTCGCTGGCTTTTGATACAAGGTAAATAAAGCACGGATAGCTTGTGTGTGTACCAAGCTTGCACACTCTGTGTGCTCACAGCACGGAGAAGAGCTCCATGAGGAAGTACATCATGCAGAGGTTGCTTCGTATACGAAAACGCAAAGGCCACTGGTTCTGCCAGTAACAGAAGTCCTTCCTACGCAATCCCACTCATTCTGAGTGGAACTGGGCTAATGAAAGTGCTACAAGATTTCTCTATTGAATGGCATCAGATATTCCAGGTTATTGAATTTTAATAGGCAGATACCAAAATATAGAACACAGATGAGAGCAACCTTCAGCAATATTTTGCTTTTACACATCTCAAACTTTTAAACAGATGTCTGAAAAAAAAAAAAAAGTACTGTTAGGTGGGAAGAGGAAAAGTTGGAAAATGTAATCCATTTCCTTTTCTGACCAAGCTCAGTTTGTACGTGTACCTCTGCATTCCTGTCTTGTACGTCACTGGTACCTGAAACCTGAATCCTATGAACCAGAAACAGTTTAATCCCAGCTCTGCTATTAAGACTCTGCGGTTTGGGGAGTGTCGCTTTGCTACAATTTCAGTTGTCCTCCCTGCAAACAGGACTAATGTTTACAGCAGAGAACTAATTTGAAGATAAGCAATTGTTCTATGTTAGGGGAACATAAACTGAAACCATGTATGACTTCTAAGTCTTTTCATCCTCATCATCATTCCTTTTCTTCACTGAATTCCATGTTTTGCTCCTTTCCTTCCTGCAGTATACCATTTTGTGACAGACATAACCTACACAAACATAGGGCCCATAATAGGTTTGTGCCATTGGGTCTGCCAAGCTATCCACCACAGCTAATGCAAAATGCAATGTTACTTCGCTTCACAATGTGCATAATGCAAAAAGGGTTAAATCTGAGAATCAACATAATGCATCTTTAACTACATTGCTGAAATCAGCAGAGGAAAAGAAGTAGTCCTGCCACTGCTCAATGAAAATTAGTCTTTCTATATCCACAACTAAGTATACCCAAGTAGTCTCTCAGAGGAATTATATTAGTTTGGTTTGCTACAGTTCTATCCTTAAGACAGTATACAGGGTTCAAATGCTGAAGAAATAAGCTTTGACATTTTCTTTTTGGCCGTCTCTAGTCAAGCGTGTATTGCTTAGGAAAGACCACACAGAAGGCACAGCAAACAAGATCACTCCTTACTGCAAAACGTACACCTACTGTCGCTCCTTTCTAAAAGGATGTAGAATCACCAGTAGTCTCTGACTCCGTAACCGCAGGATCCAGGGTCTCACCTGACTGAGACTGACTGTTTTCCTGGGAGTTCTTTTTTCTTATTTTCTTTTTTTTCATGTTGTTGTCAGAAGTTTGATTGTCAGTATCAGGGGAAGTAGCAGTTTTACCAGAAGTGGCACTCGCTGTGCTTTTTGTCCCTTCAGTACCTTTGGAAGTAACACTGATTTCACTTTCTAGGCAAGAAGATTCATTCTTACTGATAGTTTCCTCCCTGTCACTAGCATCTGTATCAACCTCTTCCGTGCTTTCATCCATGCCATCCTCACCATTAATAGCTGATTTTCCTCTCTTGTCTTCTTCAGTAGCAGCATTTCTTGCATTGGCAGATGTTTCAGAAACTGCCTTATTTGAGTTCTCTGCTGTCTCATCGGGGCTTGTGCTGACGTGCTCCACGTCCACTTGTTCATCTTCTTCTGACACCTCTTCTATTGTGTCTTCTATGTCAAGGCTGGCAGAGGAGGTTTTGCTCTTATAGCTGGATCCTGAAGTTTTCCTGTAGCTCGTGTCCCTGTCACTACCTGATGCATTAGAGCTAATATTTGATTTCTGGCTGGATTGCCTCACTCTGCCATGAGAGCTACCTCCCCTGCTTTTCATCCTGGACCTTTCAGTGTTTCTTCTACTGCTAGACTCACTAGTCCCTGATTTGCTGTACGAACTCTGCGTAGATGAGCTCTTTGACAGGCTACCATCTTCATCACTGTCAGAGTCTTCCTGATCATCATCCTCTTCAGATGATTCCTCCTCTGATTCACTGCTAGAGCTAGATCCAGAATCATCATCAGAATCCCCAAAATCGTACCCATTTTCTTCATCCGAATCCACAGTACTTTCAGTGGCTTCGTCCTGGTCCAGAGTTATTTTCAAGTAGTCTTTATCTTCAGACTCCGAGCCAGAGCTACTACTTTTCATGGATGACTCATCTGAGGTGTATTTTCTTCTCTTCTTTTTCTTCTTCTCATAATCACTGTCCTCGTGTTCACTTTCTGCTGTGATATTTATTGAAACTCCTGATTTTGCTTCATCTCTTTCATATTCTTCCTCTCCTTCTCCTCTTGCATGCACTGAATCTTTGCCAATAGGCTCTTGAAATTTTCTAGAGACACTAATGCGTTTTAACACGTGATTTAGTTTCCTCATCGAAGGTCGGTCATCTGTCAATTTCTGGAAGTAACTTCCCCTGATAATCATGCTTTTCTCACCATCCACTTGGCGAGCTGACATCAACTTGGCATAACTGGAATCTTTCCTACTGCCTTTCACTTTCTGCAGAATCATTGGGAATATCTTTGCTTTCTTCCATGGAGAATGAGCAGGCTCTGTTCTTCCTACTGGTTTGTGAGCACTGACTGCTAAGCGACTTAAATGCATCACTGCTTTCAGTTTCCTTTTTCCCTGGCTGGTCCTATATGCTCTTCCAGGACCATGTCTTAGATCCATCCCACCTCCTAAAGGTCTACTTTCTATCTGAGCCCCTGCTGTCTGGCTTATACCTCTGCTTGAAGGACCTCTGCCTTGACTCATCCCCTGCAAATTACGAAAATGAACTTGATTACAATTTGAAAGATAGTTATTGTGAAAACTTGTATCCCAAAATAGGCCAGTAGGAACAAATGCAACATTTTTTCCCGGCACCAAAACTAACTCACCGATGTTAGTTTAGCTTTTTACCAAAGTTATGGGGAAAGTTTTACTTCTAGAATAGGCTGGACATCTACCTTACTCTGCAACAGGGAAAAATACTGGCTCAAAAATGTTATCTCTTCTCATTTCATTAAAACCAATGTGATGGATTAAGAGTCTAGTACTTCTGATTATTAGATTAAAAAAAGAGGAACATTTACATCAACTTTCTTCCGTCTGCCACTGACATTTTAAAATTTCTTTATATTCAGCTGTGAACTTTATGATAAATTAGTCTAGGTGACTGCTTTTCTCAGTGGAAAATCACCAGTTATAGGCTGAATATTAGTAATATCCCATTTGGTTAACAATATAAAACGGAGTTACCTAAGGCTATGTGGATTTTTCATTGAACTAGAAATCTACATTGAGGAAAAGTAGATGTGGCTATTAAAAGAAACTTTGCAATTCTTTTTTATTTCTAGAATAAGGGACAGAGGTGCTGACACAAACTTTACCAGTCCTCAGAAGGGCAAACAATTATTAACATTGGAAGGGCTGCTTATTCCATCTATAAAGAACGCAACATTCTAATCAGTTGCAAAATATATTTGACAAGGTTTAATGGTCCTTCACCGTGTTGCAGAGATGGAACTAATACACCAGAGATGCTTACCTCTTCTGCTGTTGATCCGTGTGGACTATAGTAGTAGCCACCATCATTCTCCACCATGACTTCCCCGTACTCATCATACATCCCTGAAGGAGACAGCAATCTGCGGCGGCTCCCATACTGAGGCAGTTCATATCTGGCAAAACCATCATTGTCTTTTCATTACATGCACCAACATGTCAATGTCTGTCTCCACACACAGCAACAAATGCACATGCTCACATCTCAAAAGGACAAGAATTTCTTTGCTCTCTTTTCTCGCTACCTTTGAGAAGATTTTTTTTTTTTCCTAAACAGTAACGCAGTCCAAAACCTCTTACTATTGCAATTGGCTGTAAGCCCATTAAAACTGGAGGGCAACCCAAATTCCCAGGTCTTTAGGATCAGTCAAAAATCCCCCAAGTTGCAATGACCTCCTTTCCAGGTACCTGATTTTTCTGGGGCTCTTTTTGAAACTGGGGGATGAAAAAGCAGGTTCCCTGGGATCAGTTCTGGAGAATTCCTGCAAGCTTGTAAGAACAGCAATAATTCTGGAAGAGCTTGCAGTTGGATGGACATTATCAGAACAGATTTTTCCTAGATAAAACGCCAGACGCTGGCTGGAAGCTGTGAGCAGGAAGCATCAGTCACTGAAGTGAGGCTGCTGAGCCACAAAAGGGGAGGAGATGATGGAAATTAATTTCCAAGAGAGGAGATATACGCAAATAAAAAAGTGAATATAAAAACAGCATGATAGATAGGATATACACTCTGCAGTGTAATAATTAGATTCCTAAAGAAGCAGGGAGTTCTACAACGCCCCTTTAACTTTTAAAAAGAGTATTGTTGTCAGAGCACATCTTTGTGGACTCAAAAATTAAAGTAATCCTGTGGGGAAGGAAAGTCTCCAGCTGTAATAGTAAACATCACCAACCTGGAACAGCAGCATTTTCACATATATATAGGAAAAATGAAAATATACCCGTGCTCATAACTGTAGTAATCTTGCCCATAGTATTCCTGCCCTGGATCAATGCCAGACTCCATACTTAACTCCTGTCAAAAGAGAAACACTGATTGAATGCAACAGTAATGAGTGATGAAAAAGGCACAAAGAACACAATCTTAAAATGCAAACAAGCAAAATAAAAAATAATAGCAATTTGAGGAACATTGACAACTGTCAAGAAACATAATGAGAAGCCAACAGGAGCTTCAAATGACCCCTTCCCTCGTGTATTCCCCGGGAGTGACTATTCTAAGTCAGCTAAAATGCAGACGCTGTTCTGGTGTGGGACACTGCCTCACTTATCCTGTACAAAAACCTCATTCAGTAAACTGGACTCACAGAAAATGTGCTGTCACTTCTTGTGTGTCAAAGGAAAACACTGCATTGAAAGATTAGGGCTATTTTACTCACAGTTTGCCAGGTCTCTTCTTGTAATGTTTTCTCAACCATCAACAATCATGAGCAACCTTGGACTAAGCTAAGTGCTTGTCTGTATCCTACAAAAGCACCAGAACGCCCTTAAGCTCCTTTCACACACTGTTTGTTATTAGCCTGCTCTGTGGAATATCTCTGAACTCCAGTATCCACACAGAGCACCAGGGCTTGGGTTTTGGCAAGGCACTGCACATCGGCTCTCTCTCATAGCTTCCTAGAGGTTTTTCTCCTGTCTGATGAAGTTGTGTCAGAGCATCTTGTTGTGATTACTTATGATGACTGCAGAAACGATCACCATTCTCTACCACAAAGCTACCATTGATAGCAAAGTCTCACAAAAGCTAAATTTGCTCTGTTGCTTATTCTGGAAATGATACTGGGTCTAAAAGATTTGAAATAGAAAGTATTTGATTTATAAACCAGAGCGGCCTTTGTACTTCACAGCAGTGTGCTAATGCTTCCATTACATTGGCAGGCCAACTGTTTAGTTTATTTCTAGGTGCAATAATTATCAGTTGACCGACATCTGAAAACAGACTGTGGTTGGACAGTGAGGAAATTATTCTGTCTGTGAAGCTGGACATGAAGCTAGGAAAAGTTTCAGTCTGAGTGGTGCAGTCCATGGGAAAACTGAAAGATGCTCAAGGGGAAAATACCAAGATGCAGTAAATTAAATGTATTTAATTACAACAACATAAGTGGGGTAACAATGTCAGGACTTTCCTTTTCATCTAAGAGAGTCAGGGGGGAAAAATTACCTAAGATAGACAGGTTTTTATTAGGAAATTATGTACAAGCCATTAAACAAGTTATAGAAATATTTAAGAAACGGAAAATAGTGGTACCTCTGGTCTGAGAAGAGAAGGTCTCAGCAACTGCTGTTGCTGCAAAAGAAAATTAGAAAGGGGTTAATGAGGCAGCAACAATCAAAGTGAAGGTCATTTGTGTTTGAGTTAAGATTTGAAAGAAATCCTAAAATAGAAGTCCTTCAGAGCCTTTTGTATGGCGTTCACCTGTATACTTCCGTACTCAGCGAGAAGTTGAACACTGATAAGCATCTAATGTAGTAAAATCACTTTACAGTACACTATTTCTTTTGCCTAATATAAAATCAAATTCCCAGTTTGTGTGGTGATTCTCTAAATCATTTAACTTAACTCAAGAATTTCCATTAGAGCCCGGGAGAACTATTGTGTAGTTTGTGTTGGAGACAGCAGGGAGGCAATGGCAGACAAAAAAATCAGCCACAACATGTAGAAAGAAAATCTGTAGGAATCTCCAGTTAAGTCTGTGATTTGGATAGTAAAAACCTGAAGGGATCTGATTTCTTACCCGAGCTTCTACTGCAATACCATTGCTTTAATTCTCTATCTGTATTTATATACTTCTGTGGCTTTTAACTGAGTACCTCGCAACCACAAATATAATTTAATTCACAATACCAATAAGACAGTAAAGGATTATCTCACTTGTTTTCTCTACAGTTTATGTGTGGTTTCTTTCTGTATGGGACACGCAGTGAAAAAAGCATGCTGACAGGAGGGAAAAGACCCCAGGAGGCTGCACAGAGAGGACCAACAGGGTGATACAGCTCCTCTCAGGTGTGTCACAGCTAAACATGGGTTATTTTTGGTAGTCATGTTGTTAATTACTCTGCAGCTCCAGTTTTCTGCAGATGACAGACTGATGCAAATTACTCTTAAGGTCATGGGATCATAGATTAGTAAAAGCGATCCAGCTCTCAGCAGTAAATATCAGACTTTATGATAGAAATGCATTTTGGAGATCTTTCCAGTTATTAAAGGAGTTCGTTCAGATTTCTGAAGGAAATTCTCCATGTTATTCACTGCTGGAGAAAAAGATCCTGCAAACCCAACAATCTACACTCGAGCTGCAGAGAAGGTCTATGTAGTCCAGTACGAGGCCTGTGACAGTGGGCAGCAGCAGATGATTAGATGTGCCATAAGAAAACACAGCAAGTTTGGGGATAATTCCCTGGGAAACTGTTTTTGGCAGTTTGTCAAGCAGCAGTCTCCTAGCCTGGAGGTTACGTTTGTGCCATGATTGTTACTAGCCCCCAGTCGATGTATGCCTCGGGAACCTTTTCAACCCCTTTATATTTCTGGCCTCTATGACACCCAGTAGCAATGAGTATCACAACATACACTGTATGGGAAAAGTATGTTGATGTAATTCGTGTTGTAAACATAGTTAGGGAACAGCCTTACCTCTTGTTGTGCATATCCTCGCCTAGAAGTCAGAAAAAGAAAAAAAAAATATTAGTATACTTCTGTGAGACTACATAAAGATGCATATTGCCATTCTTTCTGGAGAGAGGTGAAAAGATAATGTAATTAGAAATACTACTAGCAAGAAAAGAAATACATATCTACAATACAAAATATGTTTTTCTTTAGATTTGCTCTGGACATACGAATTGCTGCATGAGAAAGGCTAGTGAATCTTTGGGATCTTGTCTTGCTTTAGACTGCAAATGAATGAGAAGAAATCCCCAATCCCCAAAAGCCAGAGAGCCAGTGCACCCAGTGGAACACAGCAAAGGCAAATGCTGTGTTTGGCTTTCTTTGCATTCCCGTAAGAGAGGTCTGGCCCAGTCACTTTCTCTCGTCTCAGAGACCATCTACATAGAAACTCTTATTTCATGCACCTGCTTAAGCAGTGAAACAGTTTCTCTTCTACTTCTGGACTTTCTGCATTCACTCTGGGCTTGCTAGAAATTGGCCTGGAGCTTCTATTACTAATTTCTTGTAACAACATTATTATTAAAATTACATTTTTCCTAACATTTCCTCTGCAGGGGGGGAGTTAAATTATTTTTGTTATCTATGATTATTTTGCCACAGGCTTTGTGCTTTTGATCTTACTGTAATTTTTTTTTTTGTTTTTTTAATTCATTTTCTTAGAGCCATTCATATGCATGACAAATGCACTTATGTCTATCAAGTTCTCTATTTTCACATTTTGTGCCAGAAAATTAAAACGGTTTAGACAAAACTTCCTGAAGGAACAGGAATTTAGGTCTTAGCATTATTATTAAGGATAAGCCTAGATTTTTTTTCAATTTCTTTTTTTAAAAAGGAAAGGGTTAATGCTCAAAATTATGTTGAGCTTAACCTAGTACACAGACAGCAGTCTAGGGAAATTCTCTGATTACGCTTGAGTAAATAACAAAGAACAGTGTAGAAGTATTTTTAATTCTTTAATATCACCACCTATAAAGTTTTCTGTTAATATTCAACACATGGATTTGATTATCAGCATTAAATTAATGCTGTTGCCTATATAATACAAAACTAATGAACAACTGAAATGAAGATATATCGTCAAAAGATGATCTGTGACTTTTCAAAGCCCACTTGAAGAATGCTGTATTTAGTTTCTGTATTGCCTACAACAATCTTCAGATAAAGGCCTTGTGCTGCACAGATGATAAGTAAGCCTATTAATTGCTCTCGAGTAGTCACTACATTGCAGATTAAAAGCGTAACAAAAGTAATTCTCATTCAGTTTGGAATTCAACTTTCCTAAAAATAGCACCACGCTGTGTTTTGAGAGATGCTTATACTTGTCATACAGTTTTGGGTGGACATGATTAGAAGAAAAAAAACTCCCAAAATACAAAAAAAAACCCCATTCACTCAATACAGCACAAGGATCTAGTCTGACAAAAAGGCAAAGGTCAAAACAACATCATTTGTTTCCAGTAAGCAATTAAAGGTCTCCACCAAGGGAGGAATTGCTTCTGGATAAACATTATCAGCCAGACTTCACTGCAGTCAGTCAGAGAGAAAACTTCAATGCAAAATGGGAAGCAAGACCATAGTTCCTATGATGTTGTGGGATAATATGACAGCTAGTATATACTGCTAGTACTTAATGTGAAAGATAAAACAAGAATGAATTTACATGTACAGAATGTGGTGACCTTTCACAGGTCTGTATTACTAACATAGGTTAAAGGAACTGTGATTTGCCTAAAGCAAAAATTTTCCCAATTACTGGCATCCCAACAGGCATTTGTTATTTCATACTTTACATCTCTTTTCACATTAAAAGTTAAAGCACCATAAACTCCAAATACTACAGATACTACCGAGAGAAGGCAACTGCTTATCAATTTGCCCTGACTCTTAAAATGGAGGTTTCCTGCAGTTCATAGCTGGAACTGAGGAGAAAGAATCTGGAAGCGAGATGAGTAATGATCTGCTACTGCTCAATTTCAGCTTTGCAAAGAAGCACTCTCCACTGATGCAGTCTCTGCTCCTGCTCAGAACTCCACCCAGTCAAGCTGATGACAAAAGCATGACAGACACATCCAGGGTGACATCGGACCCTAATTAACCAAGTCAGACAACCTGAAGAGGGGTCAACGAGCTTCTGTATGCTCAGCTTCTTACCGACTAATACACTGGTTGCAACACTTTGTAGTGCTGCAGAACTGCAGTAGCATCCTGACATCTCAATGGGACAGAACTTCTCTGGGTTAAGTTAAAAATACATGCTACTAGTACAGTTTCTTTCCCGATCTAATAGAATGATTTTTTTAACACAGACTATTCAATAATCCAGCAGGACAACAAAGGTTGCGTTAATTCCAGACAAAATGAAACTACATTTTGTAAACTTTCCAACTTAATAAAAGTTTCCAGAATGAGAAAGAAGGTGTTCCTCATTAGTGAAGAGCTGATTACCACGACCCCCACAGACTCTTCTGACACTGATGATATGAATTACCTGAAAAGGAGCTCCTGTGTGATGTCCATTCTTTCTGCCTAAGGAATGTCACGAACAATTGTAGCCAAATGAAACCTTTGGAGTTTATGCTGTGAATTACTAAACACCTGCAGCTTTGCTGCATGACACTACACACTGCAACACTAGATCATATTTGTCTAATATTTCAGTAGTGATGTAATGAACTTCACAAAAGTATCTGTTACGGGTCTACAAGCTCCAGAGTGGGATTTGGGTACTTAAATTCATATCTCTGTCTTAGGCGTTGATCCTACCTGAATATGCTTACAACAACAATTTCTCATGCTCATCTCTGCACACTTTCCACTGTCCCACTGTCTCCATGCCTGGACCATGGCAGACACACAGAAGCAAGTACACATGTAAGTCATCTTCTGATTCTGTCTCCTAAATCTTAAATGTTCCTCTACATAATAGCTGCTGAACTTTGAAAATTTGCTGCTCGTGCAGCAGTAGTGCCTCTCTTGGAGAATTTAGCATCATTGGCAGGTATTCTACATGCATGCATCTTGTAAATTCTACAGATTCTATTATGGCAAAAGTGCTATGATCGATAATCACTCCCCTCACACATTTAGCTACTATGTGTGTCTTGGAACTAGTCTAGTCCAGTCTAGTTCAACAAGAGTTTTAAGAAAAGAAAAATTCTAATGTATCAGTGAAACTTGTGTGATGGTGTTCACGGAGTTTGGCTCTTGGACAGAGGAAGAGAAACTACCTTCAGCAGTTTCCAACTGAAGCATCCATACATGTCCTAACTGCAGATTTAAAAAAAGAGGAGAAAAGAGAAAAAGCCAAGCACCATGGAAATGCTGAGTATCTGGAGATAGTCTGATAAAAAATTAATTAACTTTTTGCTCAGAACTACAACGTTTGATACTGAACTGGGGTTTTAGTTTTTCTTGATTATATAGTATTTGCCTTTCACAATATATTTTTTAAAATTGTCATTTTAAATACAAATGTTGTGAATTTTGGCAAAAGACTACAAGGAAACTTGCAAGTTGAACCCAACTAACATTCTTTAAATGCCAAAACTGCTTTTACTTACCATTTTGTTTTCAAAGGACAAGCTGTTTTACTATAATTGACATATTTACTGTAAAGGTCTGATTTAGATGACTGTGAGCAAATAAGCTACTAAGTAAATCCAGTTATTATGTGGATTTTTACAAGTACTTGAAAAATCTTCATTTGGTGACATTAACCAGAGTGACTTTATTACAATTTAAGATAAGCAAGATGATTCCGCTGTAAAGTTCATGGGAGACTAGCATGAAGGCTGAAGAGAGACACCAACAACATGTGCATGCAAAATAAAAAACAACCAAATGCTTTGTACATTAAAGAAATACACAAAATAAAAACATTTAACATGCAGTTAATGACATAAGAAATGCAATGGAAGGCAGACTATAGGTAACAAAGGGGAAGACAGCCAGGTTTACTGAGAAATCAAGATAAAACCCTTCTTCTGATCAAATGTGAGCTGAAAGAAAGCATGCTAGCATAGCAGAGCGCTGCATCATCTCCCATGGAATAAGACAATGCATTACCGCAATAACTCCAGCTCACTAATGCTGAGCCTGCTTACTACCAGTACTTGCTTTCTTTGATGTCCAATATTTCACAGTAAGATTCCTCCCAGGTGGTACATTTTATGGGCAAAGCAAGACATTCCAATTACAGCTGCAGAAAAATCACTCTGCTTACGGAGACTACCTACAGTGAAGGCTGCTTAACATAAAGCAGTATCAAGCTCTCTGCCGTCTATGACTGATCCTGGGGTAAAAATGGACAGTTTTCCCCAAGAATTTTTGGTAAATAGACATAAGAACCAACATCATAGAACAGTAACATATAGCTCTGTGAAAACAACTTGTAGAATTATTATACATTACAAATTTCCAAGTGAACAGGAAAGACAATGTCTCTCAATTTTGGGATTAGGACTGAATAAGTAGTGATACACAGCAGAGAAAGGGAAAAAGTCTGAATTTCTATAGAGTCTGAGGCAGATACCATGTGCTGCATTAGAGTCATCTCACTCAAAATGTTACATGCAGAAAACATCCAAGCATAAATATTACAGTGCTGTCGACTGAGACGGAAAGCGTTTCTCAAGCTCCTCTACAACACAGCTCAAGTTGCCATTCTGCTGGTTGTGCTCAGCCACAGCTTCTGGAGTTGGCAGCTCTGGTGTTGCAACCGATTTGAGCTTAGAAACGTGCTTGGGCAGAACGTGGTTTTTGTCTATTTGGCTGTACATGTTGGCCACAGACTTTTCGATCGCCGCTAAATTCTGAATGTTTTTAAGAATACCTTTCAGCTCCCTACGAGGAGGCAGCTCTGGCACTGTGGCCGGTGGTGGTACAGCTGGCTGTTTGGCAGGGGATTTTGAATACTTGGCAGGGGAGAGGTGCTGGGTGCTAAGAGGAGATGAAGAAGAAGAAAGAGAAACTGTAGGCAGAGGTGGAGGATGTGGTGGCAACAGAGGAGGGGATGGAGGTTGTGGTGGAGGTGGAGGCGGCAGCAGTGGAGGTGGGGGTGGGGGAATTTTAGGCGGATCTGGAATGCTTTCTATAACTTCTTTGGTCTGAGGAGCTAGAAAACTTTGGCAAACTGGTTTCTTTATCCTGAAAGACGGAGGAGTTGGTTTGCGAGTTGGTGGAGGAGAAAGTTCTTCAGGATAGTCGTGGTGAGTGATGATTACAGAGGGGACCGTGGAGGCCTCTGGTTCAACTACTTCAGCACAAGGTGTCGGAGAGGACAGAGGAGAAGAGCGAAGGCAAGGAGAAGCAACCACACTTTTAGAAGACTGCTCTACCACATTCTCTCCTTCTTGGAAACAGGTGCTGTGTGTTGGCGATCGGATGGATTTCACATCAGGAGATTTCACTTGCTTCATTTCCTGCAAAGCCTGCTGCTCAAACTGTCTTGCCTTCTCTTTTACAGTTAACTTGGGGCCACTTATTTTTTGAAATAGTGGACTGCTAATATCAACACTGCTATGTTGATTTTCACTTCCTTCATTCTCTGCTTTGAGTCTCTCCTGTTGCCACTGAATGGGGTCCATAATAACTGGCCTACTCAGCGAACCAGGAGTGTGTCTCTTAGTAACGTGAGTTGGTACCGTCCATGCACGGTGACTGCCTCTCAAAGAGGCATCTCTCAAGACTAATCTTGAAGGAGAAAGAGTATCTAGAGTATCGTTTCTTTTCCGTAGAAACCCAGCAGCAGTGGGACTTTGAGCGACACCTTCCACATATAATGGGTTTTGAGTTGTTAATGGGTTCTCATCAGATAAAAAAGTAATGTTACTTGAAGATTTGGGGAGATTATTGTTCAGTGATCCATTGATATTAGATTGCTTGTGAGCCTCAATAGCACGGGAAGCAAAGCTGCTTATAACTCTCTGACGGTCTCCTTCTTCTAAGACTGACTTTTTTCCCCTGCTTTGTTGGAAATGGTAGAGAAGAAAAAGACTTGAAAGAAAAGAAGATAATCACGTGTGAGGAAACATGCATGGACATAGATACTTATGAGAGAGAAAAAAAGAACTTATGATATGAATTGGAGCCATTAAATTACTTCTAGCAAACTACTACTATTCAACAGCAAGACCACATTTACTAGACTACTGGGCAAGACATTTACTTTTACAATGTTCTTTAGGGGAGAAGGACTTGAGGACAAAGAAAAACTAAAACATGTTTTCAGCGACTCAGTAAGTTCAAAAATAAGTTAACCTCTTCTTAAAAAAAACCCTTAGATTTCACAAGTATCAGTCAATACTGTACCCTATCTCCCCAAGGACAAAAAACATCAATGCTACACAGTTATGCAACACAGCTGCTCTCTGAGATAATATGGAATCATGGTGACTATACTGTATGTCCGCATAATTGTGTCTCCATTGTTCAAATGGCAGTGGCACTGTGCCATACTGCACACAGCCAACATAGAATATTTACAAGGATTTAACCGTGGCCCCAGGAGGAGTCAGAGGTGCACCCAAGCACATCTGAAGTGTAGACCTGTAGGGTCTCTGTGAGGTGGCCAATGGGAGCTGAAGCTAGTCAGCTGAGGTGCATGTCAGATTCAGACCATTCTCCTGACACTGATTCTTAAAGAATTACCAAGCTGGGCATTGTTTCTTGCACTTATGATACCCATATTGATGCACAAGTATCAATATGCATATGAATTTCATCTCTGCACTTTGTTAATCCAGGTAAAAAAACCCTGCAGTTGGATTACATTGAATTTCTACCCCAAAAGTAGGATGTCTCGCTATTTTCTAGAAGTCAACCAGCACCTCTGAGTGCCTCATTAACCCACCTTCCTCAAATATTTTTCATACCACAAACTTCTGAGCAGATTTTAAGATAAGCAGCATTTTAAAATCAATATCCCCAAACTGCCCATTAGAAAAGTGTGCCTTAGAGCCCTGCTTTAAATAATGCTTACCTGAGGCTGAAACTAAACTTATTTTCCCCCAGCCTGTGACAAATTTAAGACATTGGCCAACATCAGACAGAGCCAAAACCAAACCCGTTATCCTTTCAAAGAGAAGATTACCCTCGTCAGCAATAAGACCGAATCAAAATGTTTTTCTACTGCTGCCATACACAAATTTATTCTAATTAAACAGATGTGCTGTCTAGCACAGGAATTAAAAAAAAAAAAGTCTTTAAAAGGACACTCACTCTAAAAAGCTGTCTGAAATATTAAATTTATCTGTAAGACAAGCTATGGTGAGAATATGATGGTATATGGGGACATTATGGTAGAAATGGGGTATAAAGATTGAATTCCACTTTTGTACAATTCCCTTATAGCTTCACTATCTCTGCCTAATGCTGGTACTCCACATTTTGAATGCCATACTTAAATTCTTCCTATTTTCTGCAGTTAAGCAACTAAAGTATAGCATGAGTAGCAATTACTTCAACATACACACAAAAAATCAAAAATACCATACAAAACTATTTTTAGCAACCTAGAGCTGTACAATATTTCCACAGAACCTTCTGACTTAAAAATTTGAAGTCTTCTCTCTACCAAAATTTGAATCATATTCTTTAGAATTTAGATAAAAAAGGGTTAGACTTTATTAACAAAAGGAGTAGGGGAAAAATTACGCTTTACATGATTATGTGAATCCTTGAAGATGAAGTTTTAGAACTCTTGGTCAGACTGTTCCATCTTTTTTGGGGTTGTTCTTTCATATCTCAGAATATATTACCAAATCTAAATTAATGGAAATGTAACCTCTGGTGGTTAAATATTCCCTAGCAAAACTGGAAGAGAAATTTCAATAACTAGATACTGGATAGGAGTTAATTAAGACATGTTAAATCTCCTTTAAGTTATTTAATATGTAAAAGTCACCTGAAGGCCTGTATGTAGTAATGAAACACTTTAGCTTCTTAATTTTTGTTTCTTGTTTTGACTGGGAGATCACCCACACAGAGAAACTACAGCTTCCTAATGGTCACAGGGACCTGAGAGGACCGACGAGAAGAACCGCTGCACAGAGTACAGGGATTACTCTCCCATTTGCGAATAACACCCAGCAAAGCCACAAAGGGTTACACAAGTGAATAAACTCTCCCCAAGCACTGCAGTTCTCCAAAAAACGATATGCCAAAGGCTTGCCTTTGGGCAGAATATAACTGTCTGAAAAATAATTGACTTCACACTAATAATAAACAAATTCCTTCTTCTAAAGCAGCATACTTTGAGGTTGGTCAAGTACCCTCAGTCTATTTAGAGGTGAGAGAAATACATGATTCTGAACTTGAAGGAAATCCTCCAGCAGAAGGCTCATGCAGGATGACATAACCTTTATGCTACTGGAAGAGATTATTTCAAAAGCTTCTCAGTTCCTTCTTCGCTTCACATGACATCTTTCAAGGACGAGGTAATCCCACAATCTTTTTCTGTTTATGTATAGATATTCTAATCAGTAATAAACATGAGCTCACTGGTTTGAAGTATGTTTCTGCAAACTGAAGGAAGTGTATCTGCCTTGTAAGGAATTGTAAATAGCAGAGAAGATTTTTGCATCCAATTGCGAGATCTTAAGTCCATGAACTGAAAGCAAACCAGTGTTGGTTTTGTATGGGTTTTTTTAAGGTAGTAGGACTATTTGACTTTAGAAATAATACCATTCAAGTTCAGCAATCATACTTCATCTCTGCTTCCAAGAAAAGGATAAAGAAGCGTAGAAGTATTGAAAGTTGACAGTAAATGTCTTTCCTGTACTTCATCAATGGACAAATAAAATATGAGTTTCAGACTGCAACGTTTAATGGGATTTACTGAAAGGAAAATTAACTAGCATTTCTATTAGCTACAAATATTAAGACAATGAAATGAGCTTACTTACTGATGCCTATGTATCCAAAGACAGAGAAAAATGAAAATTACGAGACAAGGCAGATTTAAAACTAAAGAGCTTAGTTCCATTTTATTTGCTATAAACACCAAATTATGAAAATAAGACATAAGGCAGCACTGTAAATGAAAGATGACTGTCTTAGGACAACTAAAGACAGGAAATATTGTACTAAAATTCATGAAAAACATTAATAAAAGATATTTCCCAAATAATAATTTCCAAAGGTATACCAGTGCCTTGAAATGAAGTATTAGACAGAAAAATAAAGATAATTTGTAATCATTTTTTATTGAAGTATGTTGTTTTCTTGAAAATCCTAAGGATTTACATTTATATTGTAATATTTTTACTAGTTTATGTTAATCAGTTCCTTAGCATCATGTATATGTGTATATCTTAGCTGTATGCAAAGACATCTGAGAGAAAATATTCCATATATGACATCCTTTCTGGTGCAGTGAAAACTATATTTAGTCAAAATAAACATATATCGAGGCCGCAAATTCAATACTGAAAATCTGTAAATTTTCATCTGTATGTTGCAGTACTAAAATGTGAAAAAATCTTCGCAGGTAGAAACCCAGCACAATGAGCCTTGTTCTGTGTTTAGCATAAGGTATTCATCAGTTCACAATAGAGATTCTTGCACTGGGGTATCCATTTCCCACAGATAATCAGCTTTATATCACTGCCAGTAAAATTAGTAGAAGTGAAACATTACTTTCAGTAGAAATTTAGTTAAATGCAAAAGAAATAGGAATTTTATTTAGCAGGCCACCTCACTGTATGTGTAAGTGTACAGGGGTGATCTCATGTGGGTCACAAACAGAAGTGTTCACATTTAAAAATGCGACTGTCAGCTTCTGTCAAACATACATATTTCCTCCCTTACTGCCCAAGTAGTAACACTTCACAAAGGAAAAATACATGGGAGGAAATTCAGCAGTTAGGAGAAGCTATTCTTGCTTCAAGTATAGCCCCTTTACTTACACAGAAAAGCTCAAGCTCTGGAATTACTTCAAATGCAGAGACTGCACTCAGATGGCCAAGAGTTAAAGCAGCAATGATACACTGTCGTGCCTCCTTAACATTTTATGAACTCTATCACAGCATCTGGAAAATTTCACCTTTCTGAGCAAACCAAATCATGATTGATAACAAAGCAGAAGTTGGGCAATCCTCAACAACACCAGCAGCTATCTCTCTACCTGCCTCCAAACATGTTATTAATGCTATGCTCTTCAGCGTTACTTGGTTTTAAAATAGAAACATAGAAGAATAAGCGTGGCAAGCTTATCAACAAAACTCCCCGTATGATACAAATATTAATTGTCTATTCTTGACTGTAATATTTTCATACTATGAGTTAAATTATTGTTGGAGTCCATAAACTTCAGATTTACAGAAGCATGAAACAGCACGCTTCTTTGTAATATTATTTTACGAACATAAAATAGGTAAAAGATATATTCATTGAACTGCAAGTGGTTTCTCTAATTTGACAGCTCCTTCATCTTTAATTTCAACATTCAAATAGTTTCAAATTTGGAACAAAAAACCCCCCACTTTACCTAACAGAATATTTCTTACTATAGCAAATGGGTACTTTGGGCCAGCAATTTCATTTGATGTGTTTAGTCAACAGCTTTGAAACATGCAGTACGTTGGCCTGGATTTGCAATGGCACTAAAGGACCCCAGTCCCGGCTCACCCTGGTAGCAATGGCCTGCTGTAAGCTCTTACTCTAGAGAAAAACATCTGGCTATACCCTTCTTTTTGCCAACTTAAAACCTGTTAAAGATTCCCCCATGCACTACAAGAAATCCCCATTAGCAGGTTAAATTGATTTTTGTCTCCTTACAGAGTCCTTCTACTTATTTTCTGATGTTTGAGATCCCCAAGCAACTGGTGAAAGATCGCTTCATGAAGAAAAGACTTTTTGACACAGACTACATGAAGCCATATCCCTGGAAAGTGAATCATGGCTTCGGTCAATAGTAATTTTATTGATCTATCACAAGGAATACTTACATGGTGCTGTCACCAAGCTCTTCATAGAGATTATTGGCAGCTGTGCTTGCTGGTTTGCCTGCTGGTAAAGCCATCTGGATTCTCGCAGTCTTTGCACATTCAGCCTGTCGCCTTTGGTAAGCCACGTAGCGAAGAAGAAATACTCATTAGAAACACTCTATACTGTAACATAAGCCAAGAGGTAAAGTTTTCTATGCTTTTTCCTGCAGTTTTCAAAACATCCCTGTGTTTTGTCTTCTTCAAAGAAAAGTAATAACATGATAGTTTTCCTGGCTTTTTCAACTTCCTGTTATTTGTTCGCTCTCGGTGGAATCCCAGAGCTCCTCCTGGACAGAGACCTCCTTACCAGCAGTCTATCACTGACACAGCAGGTATTTCCCAGGAAATAATGTATGTTCTAGCCTTGACACTACTCATTCGGAGGTTCATCTGTTCTGGCTGCCCAAGACTAACAGTGGAGACAGTAAGCTCTTTGGTCAAGAGCTTCATTCAAGTGCCAAGAAACTGTAATTTTAAACACAAAAAAAGTCTCTGGCAAAGTTTAAGTTATCACTTACAACTTCTTTCTCACCTCTGAGGTGACTTGACTGACTTGCCTTTGCTTTGCTTTTGAGGGTGGATGATACCTGGTCTTTCCTAAGGAAGTGTCTCTATGCACTGTAGCCTGACATGCACTTGCTTGCTTGAGGAATACCACAAACATGGAAATATCTACTTTCTTCTCTGCAGGAAACAGGCAATGTCCTGAACCACGGTATCTTTAATGTGTGCTAGCATGCAATAATCAAATACATTGAGTAGCGATATAAGTAATTTTTAACCTCACTATGCAAGGTGTTCAGGAGCAAGTTGGACTACAGCAAGTAAGTCTTACTGAATATCAAGTACCCCTTCTTCTTAAAAATTAAGATTAGTAGGCTGTCAGTATTCCTATATGAGCTGTTAGAAACAAAGCTGAAAATAAGTACTTACTCTTTGAATCTGTTTCGTTATGCAAAAAAAGACAGAGAGATAAAAAGGAAGGTTAAATGAATTCCTTTTGCAATAATTGTCCTCAACAGTGAACCTAATTGGAGTAATGAACTAGATGCTACTTAATTATTCCACATATAAAATTACGGAATTAATGACATGTTTAGAGAATCATAATATCCAGAGCTGAACTGTGCTTAGCTTCTATTTGTGACACTCCTGAAACAATTTTGCAGTCAGCAGAAGCATGAATTACAGCTGGGAAAACTGCTCTGGGCTTACAGAAAACAACTCCTTGCCTCCCCCCACCCAAAAAGTGCAAGACATGAAAACATGAATATACCTCATGATATTTCTTTAACAGGTGGACTACCAGGGATGCATTTTTATAACTCTTTTCTCTTTTTAACATGTTTCAAGCATGCTATAGAAAACATCTTCAATAGTGAAGGAGTATTACTTTTGGTTGCTATTAAGAAGATATCAGTCTTCTGTGATTAGTAAATAATACATTATTTATAGTTACATTATGGGGTTGTACTGGATAGAGTATTTCAAAGACAGTATTTAATAGAAAAGAATAAGGATAGTTTCTGGCTTGTTTACAAGTCATAAATGTAGGCACTGAGCTGCACTTTGACAGTGTTAATTTTCCAATTTAAATGAGTTTTCTTTTCAGTAACTATTATTTTTACAAAATTTAGTAAGCTGATCACTGAAAAGCTAAGCACTGAAAAGTGGACCTACTGCACATAAAAAGTTTTAACTGTTAGAAAATCTTAACATTTTCATTATATGTGCTGTGAGTATGAGTTACATTTATTCCGCTGTAATCTCTACACTCAGTGGCAGATTGGAGCACCTACTTTGTCAGAATATCAGGAAAAATACCGAAACTCCTTTTGAAAACGAGAAGAAAAGTTGCAATGCAAAAACAAACCATAATTCTCAGGACACCTTTTGGTGTTTACATTAACACTAAAATTCCTTTTATTTTCTTTGGCACTCTTCAATCATACATTTTTCTTAAAAGTATAGTTTATTCACATTGTTCTGCTAGAAATCCAACCACAAGTCACACTTCTAGGCATTAAAAATGTGGTATTTTTGATGAAATGAAGTTAGGCAGATTCCTTAAAGCTCTTAAAAGAGACTGATAATCTTTCAAGAATCGAACGGATGTCAAGGAAAAATAGTGCAATTCAGATAACAACCACCACCACCTAATTGTAGGTTGAATTGATTCAGTAGTGTTTCACTGGAAACAAATTTTACACACAATTTTGGGAGAAGTAAACCAGCATTGAGATGCACTTCCATCCCAATGGCACAGAAGTTTGTCAAGCTCTTTCAAACTCCTTTAAAAGGAATTTTTCCTTTGACCCAAATTGTTTGGAGAATCTGGGATGTCAAATGCAACCCAGAGAACATGCAATAACCATCAAGAAATGTCTTTCCTTGGCTGTGTTTCTGGTGTCACTAAGGAAGGTACTCTCAGACAGGCTGCGATTTTTTCATGTAGGATACGCTTTTTAAATGATGCCTAACATCGCACTTTGCTAACTCCTAACTGCAGTGCAGAAAGGAAAAATGCACAGCTTCAATCTCACCTGGCGTATTGTAGCCCATTACATCTATTGCAGCATTCAGACTGTAGTTGCTTTACTGTAACACATGTATATCAGCTCTTCCATGCCCTCTCTTCCCACAGACTGGTGCAATGCTGCAGCAGCGGTCTGCAGAGGCACTGACACTTCATTGCCCTCAACACAATGAAGGGAGCATGCATCAAAGCATTTTTTGTAGAAACAAAGCAAACAAAAATGAAAAAACAAACAAACAAAAAAACCAGCAGGGTTCTGGGAACTCCTTCCTACATGGTCCTGCGGAGCAGAGGTTTTCCATGATGAGGGCATATTACATTTCAGATAGTTCACCAATTTTCAAATTAAGATGGAAAGATATGGAGGTACAGACCAATACATACAGAAGTTGAATACAGTCATTTACTAGAAAAGATGCACAGACTTATTTATATTTTGATTTTGTAGTGATTGGTAATTCTATGAGTGCTCAGAGCATGCACGTGGAATTAGAAATCTTTCATGAGAATAAATTAAATAATAAATATACAGCCTTTAAGTCCAAATGCATTGATTTGAAATATGAATGGAACTGAAAAGGCTTAGTTAAGAGGAAAGTGCTAGTGACGTTGATCCTTTAACTAGTCTATAAGCCCAATTATTTAAACCTCTCAAGTCTACAAGAGGTGAGTGGAAATATCAGGAAGGTCCTCTCTGGTGTATGCTGCTTTAGGTAGCGCTAAAATGGCACAAAATCAATTCGTCATGAACATTTGCATTTAAGAAGCATACAGGTAGGGAAAAAATATAACTGTGAGTATTTTAGAAATTAAACAAAAATTTGAGTCCTCTTATTTTGCCTGAGCTACACAATTTTGATTTGTGGTTCATTCATTGAAACAGCACCTTCTGTTTCAGCACATACTCTAAAACCCTTACTGCACCACAACTTCAGAAAGTATAGCAAGGTGCACTTCCTGTGCGTTTTCTCTTTTCATGCACATTGACCAACTCTTGTGGTAAGAGGGAAATTAAATTTTTTTCCATAGATACTGTACATAATTTCATTGCAATGAAGGATAATTTTCAAATCAGTTCTCCTAAGAAATGTAGCATCCCTACTACAAAAAGGAGGAGTACTTACTGTCTGTAGCTGACCATAACTATTAAAATAGCTGGCATACAGCAAAGGATGATTATGACGGCCAGAGCAAGTAACGCGCCTTCCGTGTAGCCTACTGCTTGTGCCTGCTTCTTGACATTCGCTACCACGTCTGGGGTGCGGATCTCCAGAATGCGCCCCCCCTGCCCCAGGTACGGCTGAAACTCTTTATTGATATCCAGCAGTTTGCCATCCAGGAACCTTCAACATCACAAAAGAAAACTATTACAGCCAAGTTCATTAACAGTGTTTGAATTACTGCATAGTTGGGTTAATAACTGTGGTCTGATAAAGCACATACCTCTTCTTTATGTGCTTAAGAATATTAGTAATTCTCTGTAATCCCTATGTCAGCGATAACTCCGACGTACTTAATACCACTTAATAATAGTGTTTAAACACTGAAAAGGAGAGGTTAGCTGAAGCTTAATGTTTGGCACAGTGCTGAGGGAGTTTATTCACTGGCTTCTGGCTATCTGACAGCATCCCCTCCATCACAGCAATTTTTGAGTGGAATCTGTAGCAACATTCGTGAGAGATGCAGGAGAATTGGAACAAGGAAAACAATAACATTTTAGAAAATACTGCATCATCTGTACTCGTTTCCTTAAAAGTCAAATGAGAGGTCACAAAAGATGACAGACAGAGATTCCTGTAAACTGCCTCCTCTTTTTCTTCTTTTGAGATGATGCAGGCCACTTCTTCTGGAGTTTCACACCTCTTCTAAAAGGAAAATCACTAATTGCTTGTAAAAAACTGTAATTTAATCTTCAGGCGTTCTCCAAACACTGCCAGATACCAGAAAAATCTTGACTAATATTACTAATTACAGGAACAACAGGCTATCTCTACAGCTATCAGAAAAAACACTGGCTTCAAGTAGGCCTACAAGGCACACCAGTAAGACAGATTTAGGTCTTAGGCAACACTACATTGTTAGCAAACCCAGAAGCACGTGCTGCTGTCACTACTTGCAACTTATAATAATGTCCATCTTCGTTTGTGCATCACCTACAAGAGGAACTTGTAACAGCGTAGTTACCAAGCAAAGGACTGGAACAGTCTCTGAAAGAGCAAATGTAGTGGAAGAAGTTCAGTATCTGATCTGATAACTGTCAGCTTGAAGACAGGTAGCCAAATGTAAATCCTAATCAAATGAACTCATTTCCCATATGACTTAAAATTTTCTGTTGGATGACTTTTGAATAGTAAACACTATGTTTGTTACAGAAACTCACTTTAGAATTTTGAAAAAATATTTTGGCCAAGGCTTTCATTTCCAAAGGAAAATAAAAATTCTTGGATCATTTCTGAAGTGAGGATTGACTGTCTCACAAGATATCAAGCAGTAGGCTCCAGCTAGAAAGATCAAAGTAGGAGGCACCCATCAGGACAGAGGAGGATCCTGCTGGCTATTAGCTATAGCAGAACCTCAGACCCTTACATGTACAGGGTTTCTCCCGGAGAAAGTCAGACAAGTGAAAAATGCTGAGATAAAAAAAAAAAATGTACAAAAAAACCAGCTAAAAAATATTCTGAAAGGACTTCTGCGTATAAAATCCAGATGTCTAAAAAAAGTCTGAAATAGCTTTTTTTTCCTTTGTCTCATCATGAGATAGAAATTACACTTCTAAATGACCACTTTTGAAAAGGGTGTTCATATTTTGGAATGACAAATGATTTAATCTCAATTTACTCATAAACTCTCATAGCATTGATTGTCCCTGGTTGGTTTTTTATTTAACTTTGGGGAGAATGCACTCTGATCTATGTGTGTAACATATTAGTTGGATCTCATAACATGCAGAGAATTCATCCTGAATGATGAAATGGTGCTGGTTTTGTGATGCTAACTTCAGAGCAGCAGTGGCTGCTCACTCACAGACCCACACTGGCAAAATGCAACCCAGGGCGTTTTGAAGAATAATTTCCCTTTGTATTAGTATGGTCTGCTGATATTCACAACTAATTCCTTGACTTCTTCCTCAAAACATTTTCTTGGTATTTGAGCAAAAATCCCTTTTCACATCTTAAAGACGTGCAATGATGATTCACAAGACATATAGGGAGTATGAACGGAGCTCTAACTCTTCTGTTGTACACTAGATGTCACTGGTGCATGTTACATGTCCTCTGAGCTGGCAAAAGCATTCAGGTCGGCCAGCATTAAATCTCTGGACGATTTTAACAATCTCTCAGTTAAAATTCTGTTAGCATTTTCTTGACAAACCCTATTTTAACAGGTTCGTAACTCAACCATGCACATTTGCTCCATGATGAAACATGACACATCGTGTAAAAGATTTAGACAGGGTAAGCATTTTATTTTTAATGGTGGACATTTTACACTTTATAGATGCAGGAGAAATTTTCTGGATTCAACTGGTTTTTATGCTCCAATAAATCAAACCCTCTTTGATATAAAAGATAAAAAAGGAGGCTGATCATTTCACTCTGTAAAATTATCTAAGTAGCCTCAAAGTCTTTTAAGAGTTTGTGGCAGAGGAAGGTAATAACAAAGCACAGTTACTATTTAGATGCATTTTTCAGTGTAACCAGACAGATTCCTGATTAATAAAAATGTCAAGTAATCAGTCATAACAGTGCTAAAGAAAAGTATGAATCTCTCATTGTGTACCAGTCTTACAAAGCACAGGATAGGGAAAAATCAGCGTATCTTGAGACACACGTGGGTTTTCCTGCCAATCATTTTGCTTGAATGCAAATATGTGGGATTAGGCTACTCATTTGGTACTGCTGGATGTGAAGCAACCCATTCAAAATAGCCTGGTCGTGAGTCTGGCACAGTATGTGCCTGCTCTGTCATGCACATCTGCATTAATCCAGCACATCCAGAGCACACTGAATTTCCTTGTATCTCTTGATTTCATAAACGACTGTTGGACATGAACTGATGTATTGGAGTGCCATTTCCGAGGGGTGATTATGGGAGCCTCAGACATTAGCTTTTGTTTAGTGGGGTTTACTTCTTGTAGAAATACAACTTTGTAACTGGTCATGATTGTGGCTTTACTCAGCTGCTGACGGGCATTAACTGCCTTGACCATCCTTTCCACCCTGCTTCAGTGTAAAGCCAAGCACCTCCGGGACCCCAACACTGCCCTGACTTGTGCCTGCTGCCAGCACCAGTGATCTCCATCTGCCTTTACCGAAGCAGCATGCCACCTGCGAAGGGGAACAGGCCGCTTTGCTCCACTCTGTCCTCAACTTACCCCCCAAATTCCTTAAAAAACATTCACAGATAGTTGTTTTAAAACAGTGACATGCTTAACACAAACTCTATTAAAGTCAGGGCCTCCACTGTGTTTTACAAGAAGAAACACAGATGGTGTTCCCCAAAAGCCCATTTAAGAAAAGCCACAGGTATCTTCCAATACATAATATTTTGTAATTTGTGCTAAAATCACAACTAGTAGAATTCATGTGCTAAATCTGTGCTGTTGGTACGGTTCACTCTTCTGTATACATAATGAAATTTTTGAACACTTGGAAAATAACTTGGCTAAATCTATATTCATTATTGCTAATTAAGCTTTTAAAAAAGGGGGCTCCGTTTGTTTCTGAGTTTCTAACCTTTCTCCCCATCATATCCAGTTTATTAAATGATCCTTTCTCCTACTGATCGCTTTTCAGGTAGGATCCAGAGCAGATTCCTGTCTGCCAGAATGATGGCTGTGACTCTTGGCCATCTCTTCCCAATGAGGGGACAACCATGGCTACTGTGTCCTGTGACTGGAGTAGGAAGAACATTGAGCCATCCCTCTAGAGATCCAAACTCCAGGAAAGAAGTTCAGAGAAGGAATTTCTTTTTGGATTTGGGTAAGGACCTGAGCTGAGCCAAATCTCTTGAGGTTCACCCACTTGCTAGCGAAAACTTGTTAACATCATAAGTCCAGCTACAAAACTCTCACTACATTTTTCTCCTTACTTTAGTAAGCTGACACTTGCTCACCTGTACCCTAAAGCCAGGAAAGCATTGCCTTGGATTTTGCTGATTTAAATAGTTAAAAGCTTTTGAAGAGAGAAAAGAGGGAGGGGGGAAAAAAAAAAAAAGAAAAGCTGAGTATGCAGGCACATGAAGCATTTTAATGAGGTTGCTTCTGAGCTGATATCCCGTACATTTGCAGACCAGGCAAGTGAATAACCTTCCCTTCATGTTTAAAAAACTGCTTTTTAACCTATCTTAACTCTATTCTGTTCTGTGTATTTCACTGGATATGCAAACATCCCTAAAAAGACATTCCTATATTTTCAAAGGGCACCAAAATGAAGTTGGACACATTTTCTGACCATGAAGAAAGTCTACATCAGAAGATGATTCTTTTTATGGAGTTGAAAGAGCTAACTGCCTCCATGCACAAGTACTAGCTCACTTTCATGTGCTAATAATAGTAGATTTACAGAGAGCTTTCCACATGAGGAGTAGAAGGTGTCAGAATTTTCAACTGTCATCAAGGTCGTATAAATTTTCTGAACCTGGACAGCACTGAATAATGTCCTTTTGACCCTGAGCGTTTCTAATAGATCTCCCTTTGGCCATACTCTAAACTGGCTATGACTGGAAGAAAACACAGACCTCAGTGAATTCACAAACTGTAAAAGTGGCAAAGCAATGATAAAGAGGGATCAGTAAACATTCTGGCTGTATGGCAGTAAGATACATTTATTGAGACTAGTTTTGGGAGTGGGTTGGGGTACAACAGTGACTTACAGGATGACTGCAAGCAGATCTACTGGCACTTTTCCTTAGAGAGAAAGGAAAATGGTTATCTATCAGGGATTTCTGCTGACTTCCTGCCAGGTTTCCTTAATTTCCACTTCCTCTCTTGAATAAAATTGGGAACAAAATCACAGAGACCCCATTCAGTACACAATCAGCAGCTCTGGCAGTGGACAAGTCAACACAAACTCCCAGTGCATCACTGAGACCTATAAAGACTGTATGACCATGGAGATACCTACAAACAAAAAATGGCCAGCAGAAGGAAGGAGGCTGTATTGCCACCACTCTGAAAGCTACCACTGCTAAACTGCATCTGATTTTTATAATCCTAGTTCAGAAACTAATTCTGCAGGACTGGAGAGGGTTTAGAGAAAATTGTAAGTGATTAAAAGAATTAAAATATAGCCCAGAGTGCAGAGGTCAAGGAACTTCTCAAGAAAGAAAAATAAGAGGATGATGTGATCATATGCCTAGACCTTGGTGGGAACCAGATATTAAAGGCACCAATTGGATTCTTCAATCTAGCACTGGAAGTTACAATAAAATGGTATGACTGAATGCAGACAAATTAAAAAATAAAGAAAAAAGGTCTAATTTTTCACAGTAAAAATAATTACCCTGCAATAACAGCACAAAGGGTTTAGTTGACTGGATTTTCTTGAGCAGTTGCTTTGCTGAGAGACATGTTCAAAACAGAATTAAATTTGGGAGTTCCTGTGGTCTTTGTTATACTAGGTCAGACTGATCACAGTCATCTTTTCCAACCTATAAACTGTGATTATATGCAGAGCTTTAGTATGCTGTAATTCATCTGTACTAAATTAAAAGCTCAGGAGAACAAGCCCTTTTTCAATCACAGTCCACCGAGAAGGCTCACAGCCATTTGCTTTTTGGGCTGCTGACTGACGTGGTGCTTTATACCATCATGGAACAGTCTGGTCTAGTTTCCACTGAGATAAAAAGCAACACAAAGGTGAAACACATGCAAAAAAATCGCCAAAAGATAGTGGCTGCTTCAGAAGAAGATCCTAATTTGCATTTTCATTGTTTTGAACCATATGCAGAATGCCAAGGCACAAAAATATAGTTTCTAACAAAATTATTCTACTGCCATATTGATACATTGGCAGCTGAATGGGTTGAGATACTAATTTTGTCTTAGAACCTACTGGCCGCTAGTGATGCCTCAGAAAAAACATGTAAAGAGATTACCTTAATTTCATTTCCTTACCCATGTAATCTCTGGCTTCTCTTCTTATGCAGGCGGAGACTGGAGTTACCGCTGGCCCCCGAAGCAGTAGTGTGCCAGACTGATATCCCACAAGAGCTCTGCTAAGGTGCAAAAGCCCAGGCAGACTGGCACCCTACCAAACCGCTCTGTTACTGTGACCAGAGCTGGCCCATTCACTGGCAACATGCTGTGAGTATAATCAGTCAATAAAAAGCCATCTCTTATGTTTTATGTGACACTGGAATATAACTGCTAATTTGGAAGTTGATTGAAGAAGAAAAACAACATCAAATCATGAATTTAAGTGGCCTGTCTACTGCTGTTCACCATCTCCTCTGGCAGTTGGTGGGATGGGGCCACGCAGATCTGTCTGCTCAGCCCACTGGGCACCTGTGAGCACTACTGATTTCCTGCATGCACATGTACACCTGGGTCATGCCCTGATGTCTATGCTTCAGACTAGGTGCACACGACCTCTCTTCCTTCCCCTTCTCTTTCTTCTTCTCCTTTGGTTTCCACAAAAAAGAAAAGAGAAAGACATGTGCTCCAAATGGAAGCTGCAGAAAGCCTGCAGGTCAATGATGGGAGTACCAAAGCCCTTGCTTGGCAATCACAGAGACATTTTTAGTACATGCTAAGTAAATTTTTTCAGAGGATTTTAAACTGGAAGATCCTCCACAGTGTGGACCAAATGTACTGCAAGCTCTCATGGTGACAACGTTTAAATCACGTGTACCAGGGCTGTTCAGCTCAAGTGAATGGACTGAACCTAGTAAATCTGTAAACTCCCACGCTGCACATAGGGTAGGTGCAGGGGCGTGCACCAACCACTTCAACAGATTTTTCTGTTCCTGTTGCGTTGAATCACTTGCTAGCAGACACAGACCAACAGGCTTCAAAATACTCCATAGAAATGTAAGAAGAGCAACAAGTAATATACTTACTTAAAAAGTTCATTCCTCATTATAGCTCTATTTGTTTGTGGGTCGATTGCGTAGACCATGAGGTCAGACTTGGTGTAATCCTCTTCAGAGTATCCATCCCCAAACCTTCGAGCACCAATGGATTCCACCACAACTGTTGCACTGGGAATCTGATCTTGGACATAGCGTTCCAAAATCCTAAAGATGAGATGGAGCCAGAAAGATGCAGTGATTTATTTGTGCTGATCAAGATTGACAATAGCTCAAATGACATATTAATAGACAAAACCCACAGGCTTAGAAGGATGGTTACCTTCAGAGCACTTTTAAAAAATCTCCGCTCTGATATAACCTCTTAAATGGTGAACTCTTGGGAAAAGCTTAGCAGTGCTAGGAGAGGTCACCAGAAAAATGTCCTTAAGTCTAGCTCTTTGTATTTATGACATCAGTTGAGTTTAAAATGGCTCATGGGAAACACCATCTATATTCCACAAAATAAAACCTGTCATCCTTTTATTAAGCTATATGATTTCAGAACTCTTCAATTCCAGCCTTACACAGGATGCACGTAATAAATTTACACCCACAGAAACAACTACTTCAACCATTTTCAATGGGATATTTCATCTGGCCCTCCAATACAGCACAACATAACAGGTGCCAAAACACCTGCTACTCCAAAAGGCATGACCAAGTTTTACAGCCATAAGAAAGTTGGAATATCCAGCTGACACTGGAAAAAATAAAATAAACTACAGAAGTTCTACAAGCAGAAGAAAGATATGTTGATAGAATTCAGTGGCAGCTATGCCCGAGATAACAAGGGCATATCAACAATAAACAAAAACAAATCTGTCCTTTTTCCAAAGAGAAGGATTTATTACAAGCTGCCAGAGCACCGAATGACATACTTCTCTGGATATGTATACGAACCGCAATGTGTCAATACATAAGATAAATGCAATTCTGGGGAATTAAAATTTATTAGAGAAGATGACATTTACCGGTCATTTTCTTAATTCTTGTCATGTGACCAATTTTCTTCAACTTTATTACTGAATATTCTTTCTTTTTTTTTTTTTGACACCTGAATGTCCACAGGCAACTTAGTATCTGCTTTTGGAAGCCGTTGTTCTAAATTCTGAATCTCCTATTTTTCTAGAGTTTTCCATGCAGAACTGTTTATGGGACAAGTCCTAACATGTGATGTTATTCCTAAAATACTCAAAAAGGCAAATGGAGAATGGCTGTTTGCAGAATGTCACTCCAAACAAACAAAGAACACTCATGCCTATGCCAGGTTGAAAGGCCTTCAGAATGCCTGCAGAAGCACCAAATTGGTGGGGAAAGGACCTCACTGAGCACCTCTCTGCACAGATAGCAAGCATGTCTGTACCTCAGATATGGAGAGTGTATGGAAAGTTATAATGAGACCTCACCGTTGCTCTAACAAAGCTGCTTTAGAAAGGACGAGACTTTAATAACGTTTTTTAAACATATATTCTTTTCCTTCCATCTAGTCTGGTCTGTTACTCAAGTGGGGCCCATGAAATTTGCTGAGTTCCTGTAGCAGACTGCTTCTCCGTATCTGCTGCACTATGCCTCCAATGAAAGAAAGAGGTTTAGAAGTACTACAGCTGAGCAGGATGACCTTCAAATTCCGTATGCAATAGGGAGAACTGGTCCTCTCATCAAGACCGTAGCTGGGGCTGGCAGACAAGATGGTGGGGACCCCAACTCTGGCAAGAATGGATGGAGCCAGAAGGAAAGTGGAAAGTTGTTCACACAGTGCCATCAGAAGAGCTTTAACCATGGCTGTTGGGCAAGGACAGAATACATCTCAGAGAAAACAGGAAGAGTGTCTGCACACAGACTTGCTAATAGTGGGATGAGGTTTCCAAACTGGGACTGAGAAGAGTTCAGTTAAAGCCCACAGACAGATTTATAAACAAAGGCATAAAAGAAAATGTCATCAATACTGGGCACAAGGGCAAAAAAGTATGGAGAAATAAACAAGCTGGAGGTCTAAATGCTCCATCAGAACTATGAGTTATGGGAAAACAAGACTTTCTGGGCTAATTTATGTGATCAGACTATCAAACAAAAAAACAATAGCTGAGTTGTTAGGAAGCAAAAGCAAGGGAACAAGAGGGAACATGATGCCTGATATACCAAGGATGCACTAGAGTATGGAGGAAAACAAATCTCATTAAAAAGGACATCAGTGACTTGTCACTTGTTTTAAACAAAATCTTTTGCAGTTGCTGAGGTTACATTTTGTTGTTGTTTTTTTCCTGCCACATTTCCACAGCAAAGTAAATCTGTCAGAACAGTATCACCATCTTATAATTTTTCAAGACCACTGATTCATATTTATCCATTCAGTTTCTCTGCTTCTTGTGTGAAAGTTTACCATGCTCTTAAAATAGAAGATTTTCTGTAAGATTTTGAAAAATCCCGACCTGTCAGACCCAGGTCCTAGTCTAGTAGTGAATATACGCTCTTAGTGCAGAACCATTTTTGTAGGGAAAATAAACATAGTAGATTGTCTGACACATTGCTAGTTGACCAGTGTCCTCTACACAAGCAGTCCTGTTGTTCGCAGATATGGTAAACTTTACTCGTCTCTGCTTCTGGCACATGTTTAACTGGCAGCTAGGGTAATAATCTGTCACTGACACCTCAGTAGCAACAACTGTCCCAGGTAAAATTTGACAGAACAAATCTGGGATATGTAAATTACTCTAAAAAAATCCCCAAACATTACATGAATGTAAGTGTCTAAAAGAAACAATAACTGCCTTTAGAATGGTGTTTTGCACAAGGATTCAGATAGACCAAACATGTAAAAGATTTATCTCCCTAATTAGTATACAATAATCTTCTGATGCTGCTGCAGAAAATGATTTCGTTTCCTTGCCCAGAACTATTATTTCCCCAAGACAGAAACGTCCTCTAAGGTTGGAAAGTTATAACGCAGGGTCACTTTTAGCAGAATTGGTAACAACATTCCTGTTCCTCAGAAATTCCTGGCATGACTTCTGCTGGAATTCATTGCCTTTGAGAGTATCTTTGTCTAAAACATGATTAAAATTGAAGAACAAATAGCATACTACTTTCTGACTATGAGAAACAGGCATATTGGAGCCAGAGGCTTTAAATGACATTGCAAGAAACACCACAAAGTATAGTGAAATGACACTAATAATTCATCTGGAACACACAAATTGCATGTTTAAGTTGAAATATATAATAAAAATACACTGAAGACTGAAAAGTAGCAATTAAAGAATGCACTTAAAAATAGGACAGTTCTCCATAGAGTTATTTTTAAAGTAACTTGGCTGAACTTCTGATGTTGAAAACACTGTAGTGTTTTAAAACTCTACTGAAAGTGGCCACTTGCTTGTAGTACTACTGACAACAACCAATTTTTAAGATTCATACTTTAAGTAACAAGAGTGTCTGCAGTTCTACTGTATTTACCAGCAAAAGTTAGCTCAAAATTAGTCTGTCCCTTGTTAATGCAATGAGGGTAATTACCATCCTCCCATCAGAGGTGTAGTGAGCAGGAGAACCAGCAACTTAACAGGCAACGAGACTTTCCTACTGCTCTAACTCCATTTAGCTCTGCAGACATAATGTAATGAACAGAAATGCCTCCCAGTGCATCTTCATTACCATCGCTTTCCGAATTCCCATCAGTGACACCAGTGAAATGAAATGAAGGACAAGAGGATTTTCACTGTCATTGAGGAAATAATGTGGCCCTAAATATCTTGAAAACTCAGAGACTATTTTTTTCATCTTTAGATGTAAAAGAAATAGAAAGGCAAAAAAACACAAGTATGTTGGTTTGTTGAGCTGTCCCTTGGCTGGTGGCATTCTGTCTCTCAGAAAATTTCTGAAACCAGCAGACCAAACCCCAAAATCTGGCACAAGGCACCATGTTCCTGGGTTAATATGCACACCTGAGGCATCATGCCACGTGCCAGGGCTGAGGTTGCTGCACCCTGTTACAGGCAGACAAGACCCTGCTGAGCACAGGACTAAATTAAGGGGTCCACCCTGGCATCACAGCATTGTGCTGCTGTCTCCCCATGGCTGCACAAATCTGCCATGCCAGAAGCGTGCCCCAGCATGGGAGAGATCCTGCTACCAGGAAAGATGCAAAGGACCACTTAAAAGCTTCTTTGGAAACTAATGTGACAGTCCATATGAGTCAGTTAATTCACCTCAAAATATGAGATACGGAATCAGCCCAGCAGCAACAGCCACACAGCTAGACCAACCATCATCGCGTAAGACTTGGTAAAGTCAGAAGCAAGGTTTAATGATCCTCTGTTGTCCCTGGTGGAGAAGACGCACGACATGGCCTGAAAGAGCACCGCAACGTTCCAGTAGTTTTATATCCTTGGGTCGAATTGCTAAGTTGCCTGCATATCCTCCAAATCAGCACTCAAACAAAAGAAATAATTCAATTTGCAGAATATTTTAGATCCTCACCAGTACTTGAATTTAATTACTGCACAATTTCCTTAGCAGAAAATTCTATTGAAAAAAAAATGTTTCAGTTCAGCAGTAATTTGATAGCCTGCTGTGTTTCTGGAGCACATAAAAATATTTTAAGAAATTAAAAAAAAAAAAGAATCCAGTCTCTTTCAGGACTCTGAAATAACTGATACCATGACTTGGAGTTACAAGTGTTGCAAACGAGATATTCTGCATAACTTTTGGCTCCTTCACTGAAGATTCTAGCTCCCCAAAATAACTTAGTAATAATAATAAATTTATGGTCCAGGTATTTGAGAATGTAAGCAAATTTGGCAACAATGCACAGATGTGAGCATTCAGCTCTGCTGGTACACATCATTACAGACTTTTCAAGTGTTTCTTTTAACCCAAGCACACTCTCTCAAGTTTGCTCAACTTCATCCAAATTCTGGCTGCGTTGAGTTTTTGCGAGGTTAATAACTGATGACTAAACTGCTGGATTTTCAACTACATTTTCACAAATGGATAAGGACCAATTCCAGCACCTCCTCTGCAGTTGGCGATAGTGTGTGGGAGGTGATGTACCTGGGCCCCAGCAGCCTGCTCCCAAATGCCTTATTACAACATCCATATAGCACAGGGATTCTGTGGTCTCTGGAGAGGTGCCGAGCTGTTTTGGAGCTGCCAACTCAAGAAATCCTTACTAGTCAGCTAAGTCAGCCTGTTTTGTGCTGCAATGTAAAACAAAAAAGCCAGAACTGGGGTTTATTTCAAGCCTAAGACTATTCCTTCTTTATAAAATAGCCTTTTGACAAAGATTATTTCTAGTTTTATACCACACACAACGCGGAAAGGAGCACCACAGAGTCAATTTACTCTGCATCTAAAAACATCCAAATTATTTAGAAACCAACCCAGAGACAATGTCTGCATACATCCTTACCCTAATTCTATAAAAGCATATTGGATCGCATATGATAAAGGAAATGTGCTTTCTCACATATTGCTAAAGTTTTTTGTCTTCTTTTTTTGTACTTCTCATGTATAATCCTGTCCTCCAAAAAACCTAAAAACATGCCAACTTTTTACTTCAGTATCATTTCTCCCAATTGCAAAATGAACATTATGCTACACTCACCCGAACAGTAATACACAGAGACATCTTGACTTTGACCCAGAAGACGTATCTTCAGATCTCAGCACAAAAGAGTTTTTACTGCAATAGTAAGCAATTTCTGAATAAAGCAGAAGTTTACAGCTTTATCTGAGAAGCCACGCACTACATTATAGTGCTTCAGAGAAAATACATTAACAGAACAACACTCGGTGTTATTGAGAGGAGGGGGGAGCAGGAGATCGCTGACCCAGTGCTTCCCAGCTGGCAGTGGAAGTAGCAAATGGAAAAGCTGGAGCTGAATAAGCTTTGGTCTCTATTACCTAACTTAATACAGGTAGCCTAATGTTATTAATCATCCTGATTACAGTGGAGGGAGGCTAAGATCAGCTAAGAAATGGAATAGGCTCAGTTAAACACTGTACAAAGCGAGAACTATAGGACATATGTTCTCCCAGCATCACCAAATGTAGGGTGGATATGAAATATGATGCAGCCAGTTGGTGGCAAATGTTTTTCTAATTTCAATATTTATGTATTTGCTAATTTTAACAATTTAATTTAGAATGAAACAACACAGTGCAAAGAAGTGAATGGGAAAAAGTCAGAGGGGCGGTCGACTGAAGGGCCAGGAGGAAAATCATAGAATCCTAGGTTGGAATAGACCACTAAGATCATCAAGTCCAACCATCCACCCAACACGACCATGCCTACTAAACCATGTCCTGAAGTGCCATATCTACATGTTTTTTAAACACCTCCAGGGATGGTGACTCCACCACTTCCCTGGGCAGCCTATTCCAATGTCTGACCACTCTTTCAGTAAAGAAATTTTTCCTAATGTCTAATCTAAACCTCCCCTGATGCAACTTCAGGCCATTGCCTCTCATTCTGTCGCTAGTTACCTGGAAGAAGAGGACAACATCTGCCTCACTACAACCTCCTTTCAGGTAGCTGTAGAGAGCAATAAGGTCCACCCTCAGCCTCCTCTTCTCCAGATTAAACAACCCCAGCTCCCTCAGCTGCTCCTCGGAAGACTTGTTCTCTAGACCCCTCACCAGCCCTGTTGCCCTTCTCTGGACATGCTGCAGCACCTCAATGTCCTTCTTCTAGTGAGGTGCTCAAAATTGAAGACAGTACTCCAGGTGCAGCCTCACCAGTGCCGAGTACAGTGCCATGATCACCTCTCTACTTCTGCTGGCCACACTATTCCTGATACAAGCCAGGATGCCATTGGCCTTCTTGGCCACCTGGGCACACTTCTGGCTCATGTTCAGCCGGCTGTCGACCAACACCCCAAGGTCCCTTTCTGCTGGGCAGCTTTCCAGCCACTCCTCCCCAAGCCTGTAGCATTGCACGGGGTTGATGTGACCGAAGTGCAGGACCTGGTATTTGGCCTTGTTGAACCTCATACAGTTGGCCTCGGCCCATCGATCCAGTCTGTCCAGATCCCTCTGCAGAGCCTTCCTACCCTCGAGCAGCTCAACACTCCCGCCCACCTTGGTGTCAGCTGCAAACCTACTGAGGGAGCACTCAATCCCCTCATCCATTTAACTCCATTCACTACCACTCTCTGTGCTCGGCCATTCAGCCAGTTCTTTATCCAGCGCAGAAGTGAAGAATGAACCTATATAACAGCATGAGAGAGCGCTGAGGCAAAGAACAAGGCAGCTATAGCAGTATCTGTGACTAACGAACATTTAATAATGTGGAGGAAAGTAAGTGCTAGCTGTGAAGAGTGCTTAATAGCAAGTTCACTACCACTGGGCCCATACGCAAAAAGTCCAGTCACCTGTAATTAGGCTTAATTCAGTAAATATGTGGCAAAAACCATAAAGCAAGCAACTGAATGGTACTTCTCCTATGGGAAAACTAATGAGTCTGAGTGATTTATATATTGCAACTACATACAGCAGGAAAGACAGGCTCATTTTCTACCAGTTCATGGATGAGGAGAAGAAAAATCACTGGTGCACTAAGGTTGAATATTGAAATATAGTCAAGCGTGCTTTTAGAGGCATTGCATTTCCAAACAAGCATTTCTAGGGTGGCTCATCCAAGGGGAAGTTGTGTCTGGCTTTACTAAAGGTACCAAGAATGCTGGAACCCCAGTGATGCCTCGTAACATCTTATTTCATTATATGCAGCCACATCTTGATAAATATGCTACATTTCAGAGGCATCCACTCATGCTTCTAATTACTGAACATATCGATACTCTAACTACAAACAAAAGCAGGATCAAAGAAATAAATAACAACAATATACATAAGTGCCATATAAAGCACTCACATCAGCTGTCCCTTTAAATGCCACCGACTGCTTCTTCAGCTGAGATTAGAAAACACCATTTGCTATACTGTCAACAGCAAAACACAACTGAAGGGAAATCATCCACATTCTGAAACGTTTCCCTACAGAGAGGACTGTGCACTGCAGCTCCTATATATAAAATATATTATCTCATATACTATGATTATACATAAAACAATATATGATGTACAATGAACATGTGATGCATATTATGATCTATAATTTATAGCCATATGTATGGCTACAGTATATATTACGACATTTCTTTTACGTAGCCTGCAGTTTCTATGCAGCAAAGCAGACACTCCTTTGAGAAATGATGGCAGTCAACTTTATATATGCAAACTTTTAAGTTAGCAGGCTGAATGTTCGTATTCTGAAACACTCATTTTGTATGTCTCTGAGGATCTGCACTTGTCTGTACATTTGGATTCTTCTAGTAAAGAACTGCCTGGTCACTTCTACATTGCATGATGTTTGAGTGTGGATTTTCTTTAACTGTGGAACTGCTCCATTCTTTTATAAGTATTAAGGTATTAAAGGATTGCAGCCTATAACAGGCCAAAATACACATGAGGAAAAGTTCCCTGTAATTACCACACGTGCTATTTCCAGTAATTCTGTCTTGAAAAGTAGGGAATAACCTCTATTAAGATACACACGATACACATGAACATCCAGAAGACAGATAAAGTTGCTACTCAAGAACATCTGCCCTTGAATTCCACTTCCAGAGACAGATCTGGCCAGGAGGCTGCAAGCAGCTAAATTCCTCATCCCAGGAAAGCAAAAAATGCTAGAGCAATGCAGAGAGCAGACAGGCTCAAAAGGCCATGATACACAACTAGTACGAGCATTTTGGGACCTCTACCTTTGCACCAATACAGGCACTATGACTTGTCTGTTATGAAGTCAAAATATAAAAAAGGGAATTGCTACCAGAGACCACACTGAAAATACAGGAGACTACAGAAACTTCTTGATGTGGGAAGTAAAGATTTAAGTGCTTAAATATTTATACTTATTACATAATTATTTAATAATAAAGAAATTATCTATTGTTGTATTTCTGCACATTTATTAGCAGTATCAGGTGATTCCATCAGACCCTCTTTTCCAAAGAAAAATTCCTACACCACCATTAGGAGATTTTCTTCATACGGACACAAAAGAAACTCTTATCTTTCCAGGCTCACTTTCCACTACAGAGAGGAAAGAACAACATGAGAAAACTTACATGATTTTTGAAAGTGAGGAAACAATCCTCATACCGCTCTTTAACAACTCCAGAGCAGTCCAAGTGCAGATAAATGTGTTTTATCTACTTACCCGATTGGCTCAGAAAGCACACACAATGCAAAAAAATGTTTACATTAACACTGAAAATTGTGCCCAAATGGTTTTGGCTAGCTCCAGCTCAGGAAAAGAGAGTTCCCTAAGCAGTATTATCTCCATTTTGTAGGGTTTGTAGGCTGTAGCCTTTTCAAGAGAAATGTCTATGGAGTATTTAATCAAAGCACTAATTTTCAGCCACTCTGTCACTCCCTTTCACAGAAAATGATTTGCCATCTATAGAATTGTGTACGGAAGAATTTAACTCACAAGACGTTTCTATCACCTATGGGAGGAGAGAAACACAGGTCTTTTGGTAATGTGGCATATCTGATTTTGGCTAGAGGTTTCAGCTGCAGTCATGTGAAAGAAAACCAAAGAACTAAATGATCTGAGCATGAAGTTGGCTATTTTATTTTAGTTGAAATGTTGTTGCTTGCGAAACAAGTAAGCATTCAGAAACATTGCCATATTTAAAGAACACTGTGTTATCTGCCTTCACCAAGTTTTCTGAAGGAGAGGAACATGCACTGAATTTTGCACTAAGCTTCACTCCATTTTCTCGTGTCATCTTCTGTAGCAGACATAAATGGACCTATCTGAACAGACATAATCAAAGTGGGTGAGAGAAATGGCAAATCTGACATTGATGTGCAGTCCAGAGGATATGAAAAGCTGGTTGATGACATTAAAGCAGTTGGAGGAAAACTGAGGTGCTTACTGAATGACTGCAAATGATCACTGCACTATCAGAAATGTCAGCTGAAGACATACCCATTGTATCCCTCAAAAAGCCCAAACTCCTAAGCCAAATAGATAGTGATGTTTTAAATCTTTTCCACTATGGTATACTTCCTTCATTTGGACCATTAACCAACATACATCTCAGGGCTGTGCTGAGTAAGCCTTTCCAGTGTGGAGAACTGAATTACATATATTTCTTAATACATTGTATCCACTCTCTAGTGAAAATTACAGGCAGCTGGGGAGAATCTGCTATAACTTGTTCTGCAAAGTTGTTTAAATCACTATTTATTCTATTGTGGAAAATCACTATAATTTCAAAAATGACCCAGCTACCCACTTCTCCAACAATCCCCATCACCAAGTATAGTGATTGGTGGCTAAATGTTATATTTTCAGAGATTAATATTTACTATCACTCCAGTGCCAAAAAAAAGAGGAGAAAGAGCTGAATTACCTCCGTCGTGACTAATTTAGCCAACTATATAGTCTTTTTTTCTGTTAATGAATTATACAAAGTGTTCTAATTTTATAAAACTAGAGCAGCATTTGAAATGGCACAGAAACCTCTTTGAGCAAAAATAGTTCAGCATGAGAAGGCCTCCAAATTATTTGGTTTCCCTTTGCCTCTGGTTATATCTTCATATAGTGCATGAAAAATCACGAATTCCTATTATTTTGTTTTTATGTCCTACATGAACTGTTAAAGCCTTTATGAAAACAGGGACATAGCTTTCTTTTAAACTTTAGGAGGAAAATCCAAGAAATTTGAAGATGGCAATGAAATAAACACATTTCTGTGTGAAATAGACAAGTACACATATGCAAAATTTATTTCTGAGACTTTTGCTCTCTGCAAATCATTTCAATAAGGGATGTGACAATTTTAAAACAATCCAATGCAATCTCTTCTTGCAAAGGTTGTCCTTGAAAGCCTATCCTTAGAAGTTAAATTCTTATGCTATATTCACTCATTGGGCTCATAGTGTTCATGAATGTAAAGGCTTCCCAAGCTAATTTTGAGAAGTCAAATCCTGGCCATGTTTTTTTTTATTTTTGTACTCCTTCAAAGCTTTATTCACTGTGAAATACTTACACATCTGTCAGACACTTCCATGCACAAGGGCCAAAACAGCATGAAACAAGTTTTAAAAGACTCCAGCCTGGCAGAAAAGAGTATTTTGGAGCACAGAGACTGAGGAATGTGACTCTGGGCTGTTTTCCAATGCTCTGGCGAGATATGCCAGCTATTCCTCCGGGCTCTGGAGGAGAGGAGCAAGGGTATGGTTATGGTAAAATTTATTGTTGAGGCATTGAACACCGCTGAGACCTGCTGGGAGCTGGAAATAAACTGCTCCAGTGTTTGCAAAAGGAGATTTTTGTAGCGATGGTGAAAGGGCGAGACTCTATCTGCTCTTGCTATTATTGCTATGCCACCCATTGCAGCATTCACGCTCTTAGTCCCATGACACATGTGTCATGCAGTTGACGCTCTTCATTCAAGCCAGACTTGTTCTACCCCGTTTTCAAACCACCTTCTGTAAGAGCCATCTGTATTTTGCTGGTGGCTCCTTTGGCTCCAGGACAGTCCAAAACTGGGAGGATCTCAAACACAATGTAAGGCAAATTTAGCATGATATCTATGCTACTTCATGTAGAAACACATAGTACAGAACATGTGTTCATCTTCTTCACTCAAGAAAACAGAAGCCTGGGAAGGCTATAAGTTACTGTGAAGAAAAATTCTGCAGAGTGCAGCATGGCCTGTTGTGACAGGACAAGGAGCAAGGGTTTTAAAGTAAGGGAGGGTAGATTTAGACTGGATATAAGGAAGAAATGTTTTACATGAGGGTGGTGAAACACTGGAATGGATTGCCCAGAGAGGTAGTGGAGGCCCCATCCCTGGAAGCTTGCAAGGTTAGATTGGCTAGGACTTTGAGCAGCCTGGTCAAGTTGAAGATGTCCCTGCTCACTGCAGTGGGGGTTGGACTAGATGACCTTTACAGGTCCCTTCCAACCCAAAGCATTCTACGATCTACACGGAGTGAACTTGAAGGCTTACCAATAGGCAAAGCAAACTTTTCCTACTACTGTCACTAAAAGAGACATTGTTCTTCACCTCTCCAGCCAACACCGACACCTGACACTTTTGGAAAGCTAGATCATAAGTATTAAGCAAGCAGACTCCTTTATTATTCTTAGCTCTAGGAAATGGAGTCCCTGTAAATACAGACTACTGCCTGAAAAACTTAATTAGTGTTTCTGACATTAACAATCTATCAGAGCCAACATACACCTGGCTCAAACCAGAGAGAGAAAATGGGAACTTGTCCTAAATCTACAGAAGCAAATCTGTTGATACTTTTTCCTAGTCTAATGAAGACATGAGCCATTTAGAGACAACACATTTCCTTTTCAGTGGGTGAATACATCATCAACCCTAATGTATTTCAATTTCTGTGGAGAAGTAAAGGTATGACAACAGTCAGGATGGAACAGACCCATTGAAATCTGAGAAATACCATTTGTCACTGATTAAAGTGAAAGAAGAGTACAAAGATTGTTTTTAAACAATTTCCTATATATTTTTTTTCCCATATTGTCTAATTCATGGTTATATGTCTAATGACACAAAGTGTAGAAAAGTGCCCTTGTCTTAAATAAAGAAGCTAAAAGTGAAAATCTGTCTCCTGGAAGCTGATGATATTGTAGTGTATGAGTTCTACTAAAGCATAATTTATGAAAAGGGATTTTAGCTGTCTGCCAGTATGATAAAATACTTCACTGTTATTGCAAAGCATTAATGTTTCCAATTACCCATCCCTTCATCACAATATTTTGTACCTGCTAGGCCCGAACAATGACACCCTGTTACCAATTTTTTGTGATTAAAATTTTATGTAGTGATGTTAGTGGTATTAATTGTGCCAGCATAAATTTTCTAAATTCTGCTTTACCTTACAGCTACATCAGCCAGATAAATCATAGTGAAGCAACACAGCTCACTGAGACACACTGCCTCAAACATTTGGACAAGCACTTTATTCATTTTACATCTCAGATTTTGACAGATGCAAGTTCTGTGCTCAGTGTCTGGAGGTTCCACTACAATCTGTATTAGGGTCAACTCTGAACCTAGTTTGAGCCTGCAAAGTGGGCAAATGTGCAAGCAAAGAAGTACTGCACCTCTGCCTTCTCCAGAGGAAGAGCATAATGTGGATTTGGAGGGGCCAGTGCTGTCACTCAGCCAGTTGTGCTCCCCACCAAATCATCTGCATGCTCATTTTCAAGTCTTTTGGCAAAAAAATAGATCATGGCATAAAGGGAGCACTCCTTGCTGAATCTAAAGACAAAACCAGTGAATGTCTGATATGTGTAGAGTAAATAAATTTATTACCCTATGAGTTGATCTTTGTTTTGTTCCACAAGGGTGGGAGGAACATTAGAGACGATGACTTGCATATCCAACTGATTGACCACAGAGACCTGGAAACAAAAGAATGAAATTCAATTCACACTCCCACGCATAACATCCTCCCCATACAAAAAGAATGAAATAATTACTTTCCTGCCTTCGTAGCCATGCTCTGATGTACAGATTTCTCATTTTAATTTGGAATAAGAGAACTGGGAAATCTGCTTTGCTTGGCAGCCAAAACCAATAAACAGCAGGCAAAGATTTAACTAGAACTGTAATTGCAGGACTGCATCAGAATTACAGATTTTTATAGGAGGGACTACAAAACCTGTTTTTCACAGTTTTGACTTTACTTACAGAATCATGGATCTCCCATGTGCCATGTTCAAAATCACTTATGAGCATTTTGGTATTTTTGATGACTTGTCAGGAAAATCTAACCTTGGAAACATGCAGTTTGCACCAACATAAATGCAAGTACCAGATTAATTCAACTAAATAGATGATAATTTGTTAGAAAATCACAAAGGAAATTGTTCATCTATTTTGAAGTCATCAGTGTAAGTCATTTTAATTTCCAACTTCTCCTTCTTCTCCCTCTCTATATGGCGTAAAACTGTGCATAACAATGTGCATTTTACAATTGCACTTTTACATAAAAGGACAGGAAAAAAATGCCTCTTTAATACACTACATACTCATGCACTATGTTTAAAAAAAAAATAAAAAAATCCAGGATTCCATGAAAGAACAATTGACCTCAGAACAATTCTCTCACATTAGCATTTTCTACTACAAAAGCAATGTAACTCTTCTGTTTCTCAGCCACAGGTTGGATGGTCAGCATGCAGAAGTGACTACACGCATGCATCAAATTCAGCAGATTTGGCAAACTCTGCTTCACATCCTGTCATCTAGTCTCCTCAAGCTATTTTTATCCTAACAAAAGGCATGCCCTCCAGTAAAATGATTGCATGCTTTTTCCTCCCTTTTAAATATTTCTGCATTTTGTAATAGGTCTCTCTTCACTAGCACAGCCAGTCTCCCCTTAGGTTGTGAAAGGAACAGTTACTTCCCATACTGTAGGAGAAAATAAAACATTTCTTAAAATTTGGTTCATTATCCATATAGGCATGACAGCAAACATTATAATCCAAACCTATACTCCCTACAGAGGATTCTGGAGGTAAATTTGGAAAAGCAGGACAACGTTAAACCTGATAAATTTAAAAATCAGAATTAGCCGATTCAATTCTAAAAGAAAAAATGACTCCTGATTTTCAAAAGAAGTCTGAGCCCTGTAAGCACTTCAGCAGATAAGCCATAATATATTTTCACATCAAACACTGATTCACCAGCTTTGATGCTTAATTCAACTTTAAATATTTAAATGTTCTTGAAATGTCATCAGAAGCACTGATCAGCAGGTACAGACTTCTGTGTAAGAAACACAGAATTATAATGAACTTAAATTTTAGACTAAGATCATTGAAAGAAACTCTAAAGCAATGAACAGTTTAATAGAATTAACTACCTTAGCCAATTCAAGCTACGACTGTGCACCTATGTACTGAGCACTGCATAGATGCAACACTTAAAAAACGCAATAGTTCTATTGATGTTCAAGGAATCACAATTATGACTACTTGCTCATACACAAAAATATGAATAAACACACATTCTTGACTAGCTATAGTAAAACAAGAGTGTTGAACAAAAATCAAGAAAAAGTTAATGTTTCTGTAGTAACATTAACTTGCTTGCTATTCAGGCTTCATGTTTCAATTATTAAAAATAGCTTTAAGTTGAGGAACTAAGTTCAATTTAACTACATTGTAAGAAAAGCTGTGGGGAGAAACTGTTCCCTTCCACTCAAGGAGAGATGGAAACATGCTGGGAGCAGAGGTGGAAGATGTGGGAAAGCTCTTCCTGAGCCACCACCATTACTGCTTTCTGGAAACTTTTGGGGGCACAGTTACCAGAGATCATCCGACCCATCGTTCCTTAGAAAGCTTTTGCTACTTCCAGTCTACTGAGCAAAAATACAGCCAGGTCCTGTGATGCTAAATAGCAGGAATCAGCCTAAATTACAGGGTTGGAAGTCAGCATGTTCAGATGTCTCATGTCCATAAGTAACTGAAGAATACTTTGCTGAGAACTAGGAAAGTTCCAGGTTGAATTAAATAAGTAGGACAACAAACTGGAAGTTTGCAGTAGAGGCAGGCAGGGAAAGAATATAATTGTTGACAATCACTAGCCCATAATCAACATCCCTTTGATCCCATGCTTCATTCACTAGGCACTTTCCAATTTTTAAATCCGGCAAGGCAGAGCCCACAAACAGTCTTGATCATTTTATGGCACCAATGGATTCCTGGCAGTAGTTTATTTTGAGAGCTGAATGAGGAAGGGGCCATGTGACTCCCCAAACATTTGATTAAAGATATCATAGTGAATATTCACCATCCACACTTATTTAATATCTTTAAGTGCTTACTTGCAGAAAACTTATTTTAAAATGTAATTTCTTATTTATTTCTTTTGTCTCACAGAGGCTAAAAAGGGCAATTCCATCACATGGAACCAAAGTGCAGACCCACAGATGTCTAAATTTAAGCCATCCTTCCAGTCCCATCCAGCAGGAACAGACTGGTATCCTTCACCTGGACCATGCCCTACAACACGGGTCTGGCAGCTTATGCTGCTCACAGAGCTGTGCCAGGGCTCTGAGGAAATATCCTGGCCCCAGTTCTGGAGGATACCTTGCTCTGCTCAGGTTCTTCGCAGTACTGTCCCTCTGGTGTTGCTCCACCTCTTCTCCCTAGACGCCATCCCAGTGCAATCCTATCTTCTTCCCCCACATCTTATTCTTCTGCATGTGAGTAATTAAACTCATTCCCCTTATCTATGTGCACTCCTTAAGCTTGTATTGAAAGGTGTAACAGCTCCCAGTCTAAGCAGCTGACATCACAGTAACAGCAGGATAAATTCTGTTCAATCATAAAGCCCAGGAACATCTTAGTCTAGTTAGAACGGATGGATCACGTTTAGTGCAAACTTTCATGGTGGGATGGTATCAGCCTGTAATTTTATCTACAGTTACCCTAAGCTTTCATGCCTTGCTCAAAAACATTGTACCAGAGTGCTCATCACTCACTAAGACAACCTAAAGATACCTCTATAAACTAATGAGACATACTTCACTTTCTAATTTTGATGTCAATACCTTTTGGCTACATTTAATATACTATTACTGCATAAATTGCATGAGAATGCCCTGTCATTCTGGGAGGTCAAGCATGAGGACATCATACATTATGTTTATTCGCTGAATTCCTGCATAACTCAATACACCAAGTACTATGGCTATGACTATCATCTGTATCATTTGACAGTGTTCCCATGAACTAGATAATGCACTTTATCCCTACAACATTGTGCTAATATTGATCCAATCCATCAAGTTACATAGGCTTTAAAGAAATTTAGTCTTGATGGTTTCTGTGACTGGACTAAGTCAATGTCCTTTACTCAACACAAAAACATGAATTCAGGGCCTAAAGCTGGTGTTGTTTTTGAAACATTGCTTCCCTGAAAACCTAAAGTACAGTCTCAGCCCTGAATTATTCCATCTCCCTTCCAGACATAAGCAACTAAGACACGGCAACCTTGGCTTTCTCCAGTAAGTCAACTGACTTCTAGCTTTCAGAGACTCTTTGCTCAGATTTTTGCCTGCACTGCAAGATAAACCAGATCTAACTCCAATGCAGAAGCTAGGAAGTCATGTGAACACAGAGTACAGCTCAAGTTAGCAAGCCTTCAGCTTGGCTTATTAACTGGGGTCTAATCCCATGCTAACCCTGCTTCACAGCTTTGGTACAGGAGCTGGCTGCACCCTGCTGCTTCAGAGAATAAGTGGACATGATCTGTAAACGCTTGTGTCACATCATACAGATGTGACCTGCTTTGTATTTCTAATGCACAAACCCAGCACTTTTTCTGCTGCCATCTGGGTCCAGAACAAAATTTAGGTTCCTGTTTAATGCAAACAATTAGAATCTAAATTGAACATTAGCAATGGCTTGTTGCATAAATATAATACTGAACATCAGGACTAGTGTGGTAACAGAGATCATTATCTCTGCCATGAAACATCAACACGTGTTTCAGATGGTCATAAATGCTTTTGGTGTAAAAAAAATCAACTTTATTTCAATGACTTAAAAATATTAAGTACACACAGTTTATGGCCTGCCCATCGGTCTGCCTGGAATTAAACTTTATGTAGTGTTTGAATTTCCTCAGGAATAATTCCATAATTATAATGCCCGGGTCATACTTACAAGTACTTCTGCTTTGCTGCTCAGTCCTTTTCCATAATTGTCAGTTGCAATGACCTGAAACTTGAAATAGGATCTTCTCATATTTTTGAACAGCATAGCAGTTTTTATTAGCCCTGTGTAAGCTTCAATCACAAAACCTTCTTTACCATCCTTGATTGGAGGAATGATGAGTCTGTACTGCATGGCACTGTAATTCCCAGTGTCTATATCATCAGCCTAATAGGAAAAAGAAAACAACCAGAGGCAAATAAAGTAAGTATGCATGCAAAGAATCATTAACTTTGTCCTTTAAATAAAGTTGCATATTGGTCCAGCAAATTTCTTCCACTCTGACGTTTAAAACATTAGATACCGGAAAGCAGATACTACTATTACTTTAAATGGTTCGTTTAACTTTGTTGCATCCAGTATTGCTTTTCCAGCAATTTCTTTCTCCTGTGTTGGCACTAAACTGCTCTAAAAAATAGAAAAAAGGAAAAAAAGAAGTACAATATAAATGGAGTTTTCAAGCCTGCAACAAACTGAACAGGTAAGAACAGTTTAATTCTGAGAAACCTCCACTGCCAAATTCTTGTTGACAATTAAATACCAAAGGAAAAAAAAACCCAACAATACATTCACGAATTTATACAACAAGAATGTCCTCCCTCTTGGAGATACTCTGCACCCTCATTAACAGAGTACATATATTTTTGGAGTAACTTAATCCTATTTTATTAAAAAAAAAAAAAGGACTGACTGGCATTCCTGCAATATTGCACAATGGACCTGATGTACAGACCCAGTGTAGGACACAGAGCTGCCCTGGCATTCTCCCTGAACTGCTGCAGAATTAGGTCGCAGTTCTTGCATCAATTAGGCAGTCCCAGGAGTGACGTTATTTCACCTGCCTTGTGCCTGACAACCCTGCATAGCCCTGTTCTGGCCTCTCCAGACCTAATCCTTCGCACAAATCATTCTCCTGTTCAAAAGGCAGTACCCATATTCTGATGGGAGAGTTTCTGAGGACCCTTATAATGCTTTCATGTGCTCTGTCTAGCAAGGGGTCAGCGACATGGTAACTAATTACCACCTGTACATTTGCCCACTCATTAGGCTTGGGCACTGCCTCAGCATCTGGAACACTTCAGCATCCATTAGTAGGCTTTTATCAAAATATTGGCATGACTTCTTAAGCCTGCGGCTTAAGCTACTGGTGGAGAAAAACACCCTTAACGTCAAAAAGGTGCAGGTCTGTGTAAAATCCATACTTCACCATGACTTAAAAACAAAACAACCATATAATCACAGTCTAGTCAGGGTTTATGGCAGCATGAACAGTTGTTTACCATGATAAGCCACTGCTGTCTAAAAATGCATTAATTGTGCAAGGACATTAAGCCTTCAATAGATGGTCATTAATCATCAATAATTTTCCTCACTATCAGTGAACAAGTTCTATAAGGTGGAAACTCTTAGTAACTCCGATTTTGTCTTCATTTTCTGATAATTTTCAGGGAATACTGGTATGAAGATACAACAAGCGAGTCTATGCAACACACTGATTGCATTGTGCAACATCAAGAGATATCTGTGCCAGATGAATGATCCAGGTACTCAAAACTGTATGTGCTTTCCATCCTACTCTGACTGCTATCAGACCAGATGGAATAGATATAACTATACAGCATTTAAGTGATCATATCCAGGCTGATTTAGCTAGAGGTAGCAAAAGTGTTTCACGTAGCACACCAGTGCGCTGCAGAGCTGCTCAAAAGATGAGCTCCCTCAGTGACACTGGCTGCCACTCATCACAGAGACAGAACTGTTTAAAATGGTCTTTGCATCCTTTGCTAATATTTTGTTTTCCTTTAAATTGACAACGCTTTATCTGGCTTGGCTACGAAAAGCATAAATATGAAATGTATTAAAGTGCCTTTATTCTCTGGTTCTATAGCTTTTTTTTACGGCTGTGAAAATCAAGATTGCTACACCTTGGGTTATCTCAAACCCCTTTATTAACATTTTTAGGAACGATGAGGAAGGTTAAAATTTTTCTGAAATGTAGGCCTTCCTGTCAGTCAAAAGGCAAAGTTATTGGTGAGCTTTTCCAGACCACTCCTACTATCCAGCTGGCATGGGTAACTACAACCCTAAAACATCACGGAGCCCACAGACAGGAGCTTGACAGGTGGATTTTCAGGACTAGGCTAATTTTTGGCTTTCCTTTTGACAAGTACATTGCTGGAGGAACAAATAAATGTGAAGGAATGCTATACACCACAGGGAAGCGAGGAAATGGCTGTACCTAAAAATCAGGTTGATATGTGACTGCTAACAGTCCTCACTATTTGAGAGCTAAATGTCCGACTGCAGCACCAAGCTGAAGTCAGCCCTTTTAAGAAGTGCATAAATGCCTGAATTACACAACAGGTTACCTTCATTCCTCCAGTAACCATACCACCTTCAGTGACCTTATCGGACTCTTACTCCCACCACAGTTTCATTTGATGTATTCTCAGATTATCATGTTGTGGTGTGTTGGTCTTGGTCAGCTGCCTGAGGCCCATCCAGCTGCTCTCTCACCCCCTTCCTCCACAGGACAGGGGAGATAATAAGATAAAAAAGCTCATGGATTGAGATAAGGTCAGGGAGCTTACTATATCAATTACTGTCACGGGCAAAACAGGCTCAACTTCAGGAAAACTAATTTAATTCACTGCCATATAAAATAGATTTGGATTATAAAAAACAAATAAAAACTAAAACCCCACCTCAGCTGTGCCTGACCGTGGGGGGTCTCAGAATTGTCTGTGCCCAGTCCAGGGCAGCACCACAGTCCCCACCCAGGCACAAGCACCACATACACTTCTAAAAATCAAATATTTCACTTCAAGTACCTGTTTTTAACCTAATGCAAAGGAAATCTTAATATTACAATTAAAAGATTTCACATGATTACTAATACTACTAAAATTACTCTTGCTAAAGAAACATCTAAAATCTGCACGGTAACAGAAAAAAAACCTCCTTGAAAATATGCTAACTGTAGGTTACAGAGGCATTCGAAGTAGCTTCTCTTGGCGCTTTTTGGAACAGTTTCGCCTGTGTATTCTAGGAAAGGTGTATATCCTCCATGTATTCAAAAAAAGAGATCAGGAAGCCTCTGCCTGTTGTAGCAGGGGATTTGGCACAACCCATCCAGAAGACTACCTACCCGCTGCTCGAGAGTCAAGAAGGAAATCTCTTCGGAAATTACTTCATGGTGATGCAGAGCAGCTAACTTTGAAAAATAATCACTTTGTGTCACTCCTAACAAATCACACTGAATGCACGCATCTAAGACCAGGCAAGTGCAGGTTGTACAACATAGCTCAGTTTAAAGCCATGAACAACATAAAAAAGGTCAGTGTGGCAAAAACCACTGGCTTATTCATGCTCAAATTTCACGTTGGTAATGGAGCTGGAGGGGTACTAAGGGGTAAGTAATTCTCCTAACCCTGCGTGGCGTGTGTTTTGGTATGAAGCACATAGGCAGCGGTAATAGAGTATTATCTGATCTGACTCCTTGGAGGTCTTTACCGTAGTGCAGCAGAATTTACACTGACGACCTAGGTAACTGCCAAAGGCTCTCTGGAGGTTACCTGTGAGATGAGCACTACGCCCTTTCAATAAAAAGCCAAATTCTTTGTTAAAATGTATTTATTAGATTGGTTCAGCTGGACCATAAGCCTATCATTTTTTAAATATTAGCAAATTCTATCTCAACAGAAAGATATGATTTTTAATAGGTCGTTTCAAGAACAACAGAAATCAATTTCATCTTCAGTATTTCATGCCTGTGTATGTGGGTAACTAAGGACAAACAAAATTTTGATCCAAATTACGGTATCGATATTGCAGGCACAGACATTAAATAAAGTCAGCCATGCTGAACAAACATCACACTAGCATAGTTGCTTAGAAGTAATGGTACGATAAGTCTTGCAGCTAATTTTAATGCATGAAACTCCAGTGAAAGAGGCATTTTGAAATTTTAAGCATGCAGCCTCTAAAATCCTGCGGTTCAGGTGCTCAAAGCTGGCAGACAGGTGACAAGTTAATTTTCAGAAGTTCTGAGAAATCACTGGCACTCCAGAGAAATCGCAGGCCTCAGTATCATTACAGTTCAGGATACTTCCATTCCAGAAGCCAGCTACAAGCAGATGAGCAAAGCCAGGTGCTAAACAGCCTGAGTAACTTGGAATAATTATTAGATTTCAATTTCAAATATTTTAACCTTGTTGTTTTCATTTCCCCCCTTTTCACCACTATTTATGCTTTGATCAAACCTAACAACACTCAGTGCAACGTTCAGCTTTGGAGGACCACCAGAGAGAGCTTGTGAGCTGCTGACATTAATGTAGCAACTTCGTTAATACAGAGTAAGGATGTTTGCTATTCTTGTAATTTGTCCTGAAGGTAAATATTTTTGACACTTCATTAGGAAGAGATATGTGACATCTGAAGAGATGCATTATGTATGTCAAAGAAGAGAAAGAGCTATACTTAATATTACAGCAGTATATCTTCATTCTGTTATATGCAAGAAATACAGATGTCTCCTAAATTCTGCTATGATTGAGTACTGATAAATATGTATGATTTTAGGAATTACCAGGCCAAATTCAACCCTCCTTTCTACAGAGCGTAAGGTGTGCCCACACGAATGGAATTTTGCTGGCATCGCTGTGCGTGTCTCCAGCCCTTATCCACCCTCTCCCAGGGTAGAAGAGGTGCAACTGCTGGGGTGCTCCTGAACCCCACTGCAAAAGCACATTACACCAGCCAGGTATCAGCTGAAATACGCTGCTCTAGGTCCTACCATTGAGGGTATTTACCAAAAAGTCAGTAACAGTTATTTTTCAGAACTTTATTGGCAGCTATCTCTCTTAGAGCAAAAAGACCAACAAGGCAAGTGTTCTCGGTGTCTGAATCTCCTATACACGGACTGCCAGCACAACTTGCAGCAAGTCATTAGAAACGTTAAAATTCCTGGCACTGCAGAGGCAGCAAAGAGACGGACGCTGTCAGCACTGGGTTTGCTCTCAGATAAGCAATGTCTAATTCAGCCCAGCACTGCAGCGGCAATGGGATGAAGGCTGCAGCTGCTTTGCTGCCAACAAAAAGTGCTTTTAACACATCAGTTGCCTTAAAACAGAGAGGGAGCAGAAGAGTACTCTGTTTTGTTAGGATTTCAGCTTTAGGAGGACTGAGAGGGGAAAAATGCGTTAGTTCAAGTATGGAAATATGCAGGACTCACTACAGCAGAGTCCACCTGCATATCTGGAAGACAAGAGATGAAAATATATAAGCTGACAACTAGAAGTGTCAGAGGTCCCTTTAGTGGTGCCTCTGTAACCAGTTACGGTTTGTTCCACCATGTATGTTTTTTCTGGTGTAACTAATTAACACAAGACTCAGGTTGTGTTTGAGCACTTCACACAGCAGCTGTCCCTAAAGGCCATCCAAATATCTCACAGCTAAGAATTTGGTGGAAAGAAGTCTGTAAAGGACAGTAGGCTTGAGGAGCAGATGCCAGGACATGCAAAGATACAGAATTCTGATGCAGTCCATGGCAAAAACAAGCTGATCACCATGAGTTCAAAAGTGCTAGAGACAGGTAACCGTGTAAAAAAGCACAGTAGTGAAGAAATGCAGAAAAAAAAAAAAAAAGAAAAATTGTAATAGCTACAACAAACTTATTGCCTTAAGTGTCTGTAAATCACAAAGTGAAACCATCTTTAAAAAAGTACAATGGCAGATGCGGCTTCAGAATAGAAAATATTCAACAATCTGTAAATTCCTACTGGCAAAAAATGGTCTTGTTCTAAAACCCATTTTATGTGCCAGCAACTGATTGGAAAGAGTTGAACCTGCCATCTGCTTAGTGGCACTAGGCTAGGCAGAATGAAAGAAACCCAACAGCCCAGTCCTATTCATTTTACATGCACTGTTAGCACCCTCAGGCTCACCACTATGGGTGACCCTGCTAGGGAGACTGGAAAACATTTAAAATTAACAACTGCATTTATTTCTAAGCAGCTAGTTTGAATTTAGCTCATGCTAAGAATGATAAAAACTGTAATCATCCAATGATTATGCAGTATCATCAGGAACTACGGTTAATGAAGATTTTAATGCTCATTCTAAACAAGTCACCAAAGGTGGCCCGCAGGCAATTTTGGTGACGGTATCAGAGTGTTATTGCCACATGGTGCTGCTTTTACAAGTCTCTCTGGGTGAGGGGATAAGTGCCCTCCTGTAACACTGTGATTGTGCAGCCACGTAGTTGTGCCTCACACTGCAATATTCCCTGAGGACATATGCAGGTTTGAGAAATGTCAAATAATCATCTTTTATGAGGGCTACATGGAGCCAAAGATTAATTAATTTATGCTTTAAATGCATCATTTGTTAGGCATACTTACAAAGCTGCTGGAACAAAGAGGAAAAGAAGGCACTCTGCTAAGCATATTGCTGACCTCTGCCCAGCCCACTCAGAGTAAGCTCCAGCTCCACACAAACGTCTGAGAAACACAGGTAGTAAGAAAAAAAGCAACTGAAAACCGTTCACTTTTTCCTCGAATGGTGTCAAAAAACCCAAGGTGTGGAAACATGGATCGATTTTGATAGACTCTCTCATGGGGAAATATGTTCAATAAGAGGCGTTCCCAAACTTGTATTTTGAAACAAAAATTGGAAATATCGGTTTTACTGCATTTTCCTGCTATGCTAATAGCAGTTCTTGCTCAGTACAGTAGGTTTATGTGTATGTGCTGGGAAGGAGTTCAGACTATGCAGCTGATCCTCCATGGGATGGGAACAATCCGGTATTGCAAACACTGCAGGTATACTTACACCTTCCAGCCCCTGGATGAAGAGCCTTACTCTGGAAGGCATGTGCAGGACTAACAGTGTTTAAAATGTTAGAAAAGAACATACTAATTGAAATAATCTAATATTACATTTGAAAAAATCACAAAGGGTAGTAGTTTTTATGAACACTGCCAAAGGAAAAAATAGTACTGTTTTTTATAGTAACAAGTTTAGCAAGCCAACATACTATCTAAAGATATGTTCTTTGAAAGAAACTACCTGTGTGTCTGTAATTACTGTAATATTCTTCTTAACAGGGCAAACAGCTTCCTGTCAGAGGCCAGATGTTACAGCAGATGCATGTCTCTGAGGGTGTGCTGTTCTCGCTGCAAATAGGCTTCAAAGTAGATTTTTACTTCTACCAAGTATGTTTTCTCCCTACAGATTACCCTCTGTGATTCATAAATCATATTTTAACTAATAAAAGATTGTGACTGGCAAAGCAGTTCATTTTTACAAAGAAGTTGTTTTATTGTGTACATGCAAAAACAAAATTGGAAAATGGAAAACTTTGTGCTTCACAACAGAAAGCGATCTCAAGGTGCTGAGAGCTGAACCTCACTTTTACAGAACTTGCCACTGTGAAGATTTACCTGCCATCTCAAGGAAAAAGGAAATACCGAAAGAAACGTAGACATTATAGGCAAGAAGAGAAAATTACTGGAGATTTAACATGGGTAAATGCATCTAGCCAAAAAAGTAATCCAAATATTCTCTATGAAAAACATAACTATACCCAGGAATTTTAAACATTTATTCTGTCAGTTGCTTTAGATCAGTATACAACCACTAAGATAGATTGCTTTCAAGGATTGCTGTTCAGTAAAGAGTAATTCCTGTTCCCCTGTGTGTCATTAGGGGAAAAACCTGTAGCATAAAATGGTTTTGTTTTATTTTGCTGTTCTGTATACTAAGATATTCAAACAGTAATAAAGGATGAAGTTACTTTATGAAGCCTATCAGAAAGGGGCACAAAATACAGAAAAGGTCTGAAACGAAAATTTGATCAATGATATTGTTAACAATCAAGTTTCCTTCAGGATGTAACTGCATTTCAGACTCCACTGGCTCCTATTGTCATCATCAAACCTCTCCGCTGGCTTCATATTAGAGCCATTTCTATCAAACGCAGGTCAGCCACTTCCAGAGACTTTGATTCACTGTCATTTACTTTGGCAAGCTTCCTTTCCTGCAAAGATTTCCAGTACAAAACTACCTTTATAAACTGAGGAGTAATGCAGAAAAGAACTTCTCACTTTCTTTACTACAGTCACAATCTCTGATATTTCCTCATTTAAATGCACTTCAACAAACTAGGGAGATTAATACTGTAAAAGAATATGTTTAAAAAGAAAGGGCTAATAACACACCATTATAATGAAAAGTCAATTCCCGCCAGTAACTTCCCTAAAGATTGTGTTGATTTTGGTTTTGTTTTTATAGAGCAGATTGAAAATACTTTGCATGTGGCTAAAGGAAGTCTGGTTCTAATTCTGAGGGGAAAACCAGGAGTTACACAAAAATACCAGTGGCAAAGGAAAATAACTAATTCTAATCTAATGAAATGCAAAGCAAATCTCAAACCACAAAATTCATAAATTAGTTGTTATGAGTATTACATCTGTTTTTAATTAACATATGCATAACAAAAAGCATGAAAAGGCCTTTAATCATGGAAATGGGCTCTCATACATGTTGAAAATTCCAGGCAAAACAAGAGAATTGCAGAAAAGAAGAGAGAACATTAAAGGTTACTATAACACCAATCACCATCAGGACTGCCACCTGAAACCTTTTCTGAGCACCACCAGAACTGCAATTAAAGCCATCATCCAGACTGCTGTTCCACCTGTCCCACCTCTGCAGGCCCAGCAATGCAATGGTTACAGAGGGAAAGGTAAATCCAAATAACCAGCAACCAAGACATCCTGCAGCTGCCCTACCACCATGGCTCCTGATACCCTTCGGTCTTGCATCAGATCATCTCCTGGACTCAAAAGATCTCATCTGTGCAGCACACGGCTGTGTGAAATTGCCTGTGGATTTGAGATGCAACAATCAGCCTTGACTATCATTTCAAGAGAAATGGTACTTAACACAGCTTCACATTTCCTGCTGAGCTTAGCAATATAAACATGGTCTTCAAGATGCAAGGACTAAAGCCTTGGCTAAAAAGCGCCAACTGAATAAATATATTCCTTCTGTTTGTTTCTTAGAGACATTAGTACTTCTCAGTTTTCAGAGGACACTAGCCTTAAAACAATCATATTCATATAGAATAATTCATATGGCATATCATTAACCAAATTAATTCTAATTAAAAGTGGCTTTTTGATAATGATCATTCTCCTGAGCTCAAGCTTTCTTTCTATTTGCTTATAGTACTCTTTCTAAAAATCTAGAGCAAGACAACACATTATTCTAAAAGGATTTTATATTCAAGTGAATATATTTCAGAGAGTGCTTGCTGCTGCCAGTAAAATTGCTGTACCTTACAGAGCTTGGAGAAGCAATCTATCGTATTTGCCTTAGTCACATAGGCAACTGTTTTGATGATGAGAATCGTTTATCCAGTGTTTCATTGGCTTATTTGTCTATAAATTCAATTTGTGCGTAAAATCATGTACTCAGTACTAGCTTTCTTCTCTCCCTTCATTTTTTTTGTGTTTGGCCCTTGGCAGTTAGATTATTTCTTACTCCCCGTGCTACTCACTTGGCTGTACAGCATAATTAGTGCAAAGACTAGAGTTCTTTACAAAAGATTTTTCAAGAAGGGAAGAACTGTGCTTTGATAGGAGGGGTGAAATTTTATTCAAGCCACAGAGTACAGAATGATTTAAGCAACTGAAGCTAAACATACAAATGTTAAACAGTGTATTTGCAAATTTATCTAAAATTTATTTACATAAATTGTTATATTAAAAATTAATGACTACAGCAAATCATTAAGTACTGTTAAAGAGGAACTAACTGTAGGGATTTTTTGAATTTGAAAGCTGTAGGTTTTGCATAGGGCAATAAAGCTTGTCTTATTTTTATATAAATTACACTCACAAAAAATGAGCCATTCTTATGTGCCAATAACATTGTACAGAGAAAGAGAGGTAGTTGAGAATAACTTATTAAATGCCAAAATGAGACAGAACTGGAGATCTGACTACAACTTAAGGGAGTATCAGCAGGACACTGATTACCCGGGGCAAAGCCTGAGCAGAAACTGCCCTGGCCTTCTCTGGGAAAATGCAGGGACATGGCTGGGAAGAGAGCTGTGGGCTCCTTAACACATCCCTGGGCCTGGAAAATTGCTGGAAGAGGCCACTGCAGATCTTGGTGGGGTAGGGATCACCTGGAGGTCAGGATCAGGGCATAAACACAACTGTTAACCCTATCCTGCAACGTAAGCGCCTCTTGGTATTAACATCAACGCTCTTCTGACACTAAGACTATTTTTCTTTTTAAACTATTGCAAAACCAGATACATTTTTACAAACTTAAAATATTGTTTACCTCTTGCTTAATGTAACCCATATACTCTCTAAAATAAAGACACAGTGAATTTCCACCCAGATTATAAAATAATTTTGAACGTCCTTAGTATCTACACTGGTAAAAACCTATAATTTGGAACTTCCTAGCTCATGTCTCTCAGCCCATCTTTTCTATTTCTTATTTGATAAAAAGGAAAAATTGCATTAGCTTAAATTGCCACTAAATGATAACTGCTAGCTAGTGTCTGCCACTGTGATTATTATGCTTAACTAATTTAATTACAGCAATGGCAAATAAAAGCAGGCATACCCTGTAAATCACATCTAACTGCAGGAGCCATTTCAATGTATAAATACCAACCACTCCGATTACTGCAATTAACCCACTCATCCATTGACCTTTTCCCATGGTTTTTCCACCCACAGTGACTGGTTAAAGCAAACCTGTTTGCACAGGCCTGCTCCAACCTCTCAGCAGACGACAGGAGCTGGGTTAAAGCAGCTCTATGGTGTCCATATGGTGCCCACTTGTAAAGCCGTCCCAGAGCTTTGGCAGACTGAGCTTTCTAACCAGCAATATCTCCTTCTGCCGCTCCAGAAAAAGGCATTTCTCACTATTGGAGCCAGTGCTGGTGTTTCCAAAATTAGGGCTTCCAGACACAGCATCCTCCACAAGCCTGCCAGAAGGCCCTTGTTGGGCAATTTTTATTGTACCCATTGAGGCAAATTAAAAACACGCTTGTGCTTAAAATATAAAAATATAATTAATGAATGTGGCTTATTTTCTCTGAAAGTCTGCTAAAATATGGTCAACTAGTAAGTTATGCTATGAAAGTTGTGTTATACAAAGATTTTGCTACTATATGAAGGAAATCAAATAGAGTGTCAAATGGTTGCCTGCCCTTCATCCTTCCAACACATCAAGTAGGTCACCTCAAAAAGGAGAACTTTGCGTATTTTATCACTTTCACACGAGAAAGTAAATGTAGGTACTCACAATGTGAATTATCTTAATTCGTGCCTTAAAAATCCCTTTTCATCATCTATACCATCTTTATGATACCTAACAGTTACACAGTTGATGAAAGAGTCATGAGAAATATATATCACTCTAAACTTGAGTTGCATTTTATGATATAAAAGCACAAGATGGATCCTATCTCACCTCTGATCAAATACCGCTTTTTCTTTCTTATTCTCTCTTCACTGAATTGGGTTGTCCTCATTTCTTTTCTAATACATCCTACTGTTCCAAAAACTTCAGTTTATCCTCTCCCCCATGCAATTTCTTAAGCATCTCACCACACTTACAGAACCAAACCTTGACAACCGCCTCTACGTACAGCACAGTAATGCCTGCTACAAAACAATGTTATGACTTTTACTAGCGCTGCCCACAGGTGCAGGAACTGACATAGGACATTAGAAGCATAGATATTCACATGATGGGGTATAAAAATAAAGGCCTTGGAGAGTGATGAGTAGGAGCTGGTATTAAACATACATACACACATAATGGTTCACAAAGAAAAGGTGAACTGGGAATTTTCAAACAAATCATCCACTACTAACAGAAGTCTTCGACTTTCAGGTTTGCAAGCAAGATCTGTCACATATTGATAAAAATCAAGCGAAAACACAAAGAAGCTAGGAGTTAATCAACAGCATCCATGCTGTACCTTTAGAATACCTAATTTTGTTTAATGCAAGGAAAACACTGGCTCAATTCAGAGTCCATTCTTTTTTTGCTAAAAAAACCCTTAAACTTCAATTTAAAATAAACACTTTCTCCTTCCCTCAGGATAATGGAATGTACATAAGAAACCAATTTAAAAGCTAATGTCACTTCTGCACATTTAGTACCTGTTTATTGCCGGTATCTCCTTGAAGTACAGGGGGAAAAAGTGGCAATCTTGGGTCCTACTGTCCAGGAGGTGTTGCATACTTTTCTATAACTCTGACTGTATGGCATTGCTGTGACAAATAACGTGATGCTATTCATAATTAGAAAATGTTGGTTCACTATGAGGCCAAATAACAATGACTTCAGCCATCTATAATATGCAGTTTTACATCTTTCCATTTTAAAAGTTCTTCCACTAGTCAATACCATGGTCAAGGATCATCAAAATTGTTGCCAGTGACAGGAATAATAATAATATGCTGAGAATATCAGTTTCTTTTCAAAATTACTCAGATGTCACAAAAAAACCCACAACTATTAATGAATGCAGAAGATAAAAGCAAATGCATTTAAAAAACCTACTAAAGAGGGGTTTTTATTAGGATAAAAAATTGACTAATAAGAATAACATACAAAATCTAATAATTTTATTAAAATAAAAATTTGAAAAATATATACAGTGCAAGCTATGCATGTACTTTGTTAATGTTCTTAATCTTAACTTGGAAAACTAGTTATTTAATTCTACTCACCTGAACTCTTCAAGAAAAGACATTAATTTGATTAAATCTTAATACTAATTGAAATGAGTATTGTATTTAACTAACAGAGCAATTATTTTTTTTCCTAAAGGACTGAAAGCAAGCTAAGTTGCACCAGCTGCTGAAAATGTTTGGTGCTAGAACAATCAGTTACAGCCTGACTTTCTACGACAAGCACTTCTTAACTTTTTCTAATTTTACTGTAACTAAGCACACTGTTACTCTTGATGCCATCCATTAGCTTCTGTCTTATACCTTGCTCTATTTTGCCTGTCAGCAAAGTCAGGAAGAAGTCTGTCATACGTTTTAACCAAAGCAGGTTAGAGATATAAAACTGTAGTATCTTTTCCATCTTCCTTTGTGTCTTCCTTTTCTGTCCTCTGATCATCTTTCTTGAGTCAAATGTTTCTGAAGGGTAAAAGCAGATTCCCCTCTTCACCTCCAAAAATCCATTACTTATGTGCCCTTTTCACATGCTTCTTATCCCCTTGACTGACACACATGAATATGTGTCCAAGAAATCAGGAATGCCTCTATGAAAACCCAGTAGGGTTTCACAGCCTGTTCAAATTTTGTGTGATTAACTCAAAATGTAATTCTCTGTTTGTGTCTTATGTTTCATTTACTTTCATATAGATAACACTTCTTTAGCTAAGTAACTTTGCTATTCTCTATTCTTTATCTACTCCAGTACCTTTGCACATTTCTGTATCTTCAGCACTTCTAAAGTTCATGGATTTGACACAATTTTCTGTTTCCTATTTTTGAGTATGCCAGGGGTTCAGTTTAAGGTTCGTAGCCAGAAGCAACAACTGGCAAAATGTCTGGAAAAAAGAGAAATTAACAAAAATACTACCTCTGCCTTCAGAACTCTGCTCAGTTATGGTCTCAGATCACCCTAACAGCAACACTATCACAATTTCTTTAATTTGTGCATCTAGAATCTTCTTTTCATTGAATCAAGCAGACATCTGGTTATATGTCACTATCTATTTTGTACAGAGTAGAAGTCTGGTGTACCTTAAAACTTCAATACAGAAGATGGAGGGAAAGAAATCTATAAAAGGAAATTTGGCAATTCATTTTCTGAACGTATTATTTCCAATGCAGTATGCTGCATTATTACCCACTTTGTCATGTCTTTATTCACAAACAAGTAAATCTTTAAAGTAAACACAGGCATAGCACATGCTAGATGACTTTTTTTGGCTTCATTTACAAAGTCTGAACAGAGTCTTCACAGTTGATAAAGCAGTAGTAAATACACACGCCTTGTGAACAAGCGTTCTGGGCTAATCGCTCTTTCCAGTTACCAGCGCTCATCATAATTCCTCCCTACACCTTCCCTTTCATTCAGGATTGCTGTTTCTTTTAACCACTCAGTGTTCTCCTAATGATGCTATGAGAGAAGTTGCACGGAGTTTGATCTGTCAACTGATCGTATCTGATCCAGTTCCCCAAACTACCTTGCAGGTTGGGCGCAGGTCTTTCTATCAGGCAACATTTCACGCTGCCCGCCGAACAGCACCCTTTGCTATGCTAGGAACACACTTGGGGCAAATCAGTATTAAGAGTCCTTCATGTTTTTGCAGTTGGGAGACTAGCAAGCACAAGCTCAGCCTTAGCACCATCCCAGGGCAGCACGTAATGTGGAATTCCTGACCAGCCCCACTCAGTAGGTCTGTCCCTACCTGCTATGGCCTCAAACACAATCTGCCTGCGGAAGAAGCTGGGAAGAACTGGCGCAGGGCAGATTTACACACTATAATGTTTCCTTTCCAAGTTACCTTCAGTAAATTCCCAGCTGTTTACTTGGACTGCTGTATGCGTTTCTAGAAAAGACCAATACGGATACTCTGGGGACAAAAAATTGCCAGTGATAAGCACTGTATTAAAAAAAATAAGAAAAAACAAATACTCCAGACTAGGGCACAAATTAAACAGATTTCATCTACAGAGGCTTCTATCCAACGGTCAATGCTTACTAATTTCCCACTTTTCTGCCATTTCTGGGCTTACTTTGGGAAGGATTGCCATAAAAAAAAAAAGCAATGGACAGCTTTAATAAGCTCTGATATTCTGTATTTCATTCCTGGTGTTCTAAATACATGATGAGGTCAAAATAAAACACTTAGCAGGTAATATTTCTGTGCCCCTCCACGCATAAGCTAGAATCAGCAACTTCAAAGCTATTCCACTAGTGCTTAAGGTGAAAAAAGATGCAGGAGGCCTGCTGAGGTAACAAAATAAAGGCAGAGGAAACAAGGTGAGTTGGATAGTCCTGGCAACTCAGGCTGTCTCTAGCACAAAAGATTGCATCACAAAGTATGTTACAGAAAACAAATAGCTTTTATTCTAAACTCTTTCTCTGTCTGACGTTAATTACATTCTATATATTATAATCCCTTGAATTTTCTCTTCTTATTGTTTTTAGTTTTGTTTTGCTTTTTTTTTAAAAAAAAACAACCTACGGATAGTCAATTTTACCTCACAAATTGCATCACAGTGCACAGACATGAAAGTGCTTTGCTGATGTGAAACAGAAACTGTTCTTTCCTTTTTAAAGTAAAAACATGCTGCTGCAAAGAAGCAGTCAAAAGGATTGAAGGTAAAAACTAGTACTGAGTGTACAAGAATCCTCTAAATATTAACATACCTAAAATGATAGCTATAAATCTTCACATGAAAAATGAGCACATAAATTCAATAGAAATAAAACCTGCAAAACTCTTCTAAGCTCAAAATCAACCTTGTTTCAGTAACTGCTGGAATACTGGGCCAATGCATGTCAATCATATACACACAAATGGAAACCATCACACTCCTATTCACACTCAAACACTGATTTCATAAGAAGAATTATCCATTCTGTGCTCACTATATTTGATTACAAAAAGAAATAAAATGGAAATTGCTGCCAATGTTTGAGGATCTCAAACACTTTCAGGAGATACACATTTCATAATCTCCTGTGAAAAATCAAACCAGTGAGCAAATATTTTCCCACTGCAAGTGAATGTTATTTTAAATAACTTTCAGTCTTACCTTAACTTTAAGCACAGAAGAAAACATTTTGGCATCTTCAGACACTCCTCCAATGTACATTTTTTTGGTGAAGACAGGCACATGGTCATTTTCATCCTTTACTTCAATAAACACCTTGGCTATATTACCTAAAAGAAGGAATGGCAAGTATACATAGAACATATGGCAATATGTCTTTAACACCTACTGGGGTTCAAACATTTACAGCCCAAACAGATCAATGTAAAACAAGTGCATGCATAACATGTTAAAATAAATTCATTAGAAATAATAAGCACATTTGGTATGAAAAGTATAAACTTAAAGGAAGTAAAAAGATTTCATGTTGGGTTTTTTTTGTACTCTATTTTTATTGTTTCTTCATTTTCCATTTTTTCTGAATGAACTTTGAGCTCAAATTTGTACCTTTCCAGAAAATGATTCCCATGATATATACACCTGCACTTTGCTAGCAGAGCTATCTGAATCTGCCTGTAAGCAAAAACCTGCCACGGCTTGCTTTGGAAAGCAAGCTATTCTGGGGAAAATATAAAAAAAGACATGTAACTAATTTTTCAAATAAATAGAAAAGCACAAGTAAGAATATTGTACTTTAGTAACACAGATTTTGGTCATAGTAAATTCTCACAAATGGTATAAAGAGGTAATGAACAGATGATGTATACTAGTAGTTATGCTGCAAACAGCAGCTTGCTTTTTCCACTTCACGTGCTTCACATTATTACTAATTCCCATGGCAAATGCCTAGTCAGTGATTCTGCCATGGTGTCCGTAAAGTCACAAATGTTCATACAACAGCACTGGCAGAAACATCCTTTGCGTGAACAACATGATACTTTACACTGCAGGTCAGTGCAGCTTTTTCTTTACCTGCTTGAGCCTTAAAGCACAAACTTCTGACAGGTTTGACCATGCATGTGCTAAGCAGCCTCAACACCTAATGAATTTACTGTATTAATTGAGTTCATGCCTAAGTCTGTCTTCATCACAAACCTGGGCTGGCCCATGGGAACTGAAGAAGTATTACTCCCCTGCTAGAGGTTCAACACATTTTCAAGCAAAATACAGCTGTTCATTTGTGCTTTATTAAACAGTTACTGATTCACCTCATTAAACAATAAACACCTCTCTCCTTCTGCAAGTAAAAAACATCTAGCAAAAATTATGGACCTAGTGCAAAAAAGATTCAACTGCACAGTAATTTATACCAACAGCTGTTTGTCTCTTTCAGAAATGTATAATCCAGAAAGACTGCTGTAAATTATGATACCCAGTTCATTAAAACCACTTTTTCAAGTGATAAATTGCCTCAGTTCAGACTTGGTTTTCACAACTTGTTTCAGTGCCAGGGTAATTTAAATGTTGCACAAGTGCCATGCTGATCTGAGTTATCTTCAGAATGCAGTCTTATGTAGAAAGAGCTTGTAGCTGTATCTTCAGGGGACAAAAAAATTAAAACCCAGACGGTTTCTTAGACTGCCAAGGTCACCAAAGATCTTCTGTCTATCTGATGGTCCAACTGACGGGAAACAAATAAGGACTTCACAAATGTAACTGAGATTTGAGAAAAACATTCAAAATTCTATCCAATGCATTAATACGGTGACAAGAAAAAAACAGAAAGGAAAGAAAAAATGGAAATGACATTTCCTCACAGGAATAACAAATTATTCACATTGGACACTGATCTGTGCAGATACGTTAAACAACTTGTAGGTGCTGTTACTTTGTGGGAAAATGACTTCATGACAAGCTCTCATTTTATGGAATTAGAAAAAAAAGCCGTATTCCAACATCTGAATGTGTGTAATGAGGACATAGCGGTCTATTTGCAATCATCTCTATTTCGCTTATGTTCCTTTTAAAAGAACACTTCTTACCTTGAGTACATTATTTATTACAGGGAGAAAAAATTCAAAGAGGTACTGTGAGGTCCTACAAACAGTCATATCTCCCTCTTGTTAAACTGGATCCTTCACGTTTCTCACTGCAATACTAAGTCACAGTTAGAAACTGCAGCCCTGTTGAGAAAAATGAGATTCCCAAGCAGGCTTTTTCATTGCAGCAACACCCTTTAGGGAAGAAAGCAATCGAAGCAAGATTACAGGTAATGTGTGTAAATGACCTCGTCCTGCTGAGCTAATGAACTGGCTGGCACCAGTTTACCGATGTAGGGAAGATCCTAATTGTATCACATTCAGTGCTGGTAGGACTAGGCGTTCGCTAACCTGCACTAGCTCTCTAATGTAAATTAAACATCTTTTGCATAGCGCTCCCTATCTTCATCATTTCCAAGTCAGTTTTGGTGAGGTGGCTTAGCCTCGTGCAAGGTTTGCTTTGCAAATTGCTCAAAAACATTGGTTTAATTCTCTGGTAATTCTCGGAGCTGCCAAAATCCTGATTTGTTTAGTGATGGCTGAATGCTTTGAAAATGAGGATTTAAAGTTATTGCATTAAGAACAAAGTAAATTAAATATTCTGCATATATACAGACTAACATTAGCATCGTTAACATTAAATTAAACATATACCTTCATTTTATCTTACTGCCTGATTTTTATACACAGCTTATATTTCATTCATTCTGGTAGATGGAGAATGCAGCATCTGTGAACTCCTCACTACCACGCGGTTTTTCTTGGATTCCAACCTACAGCTGGCCATAGCGAACGACTCCCAGCCAGTTGTAGAGGTTGCCTTGTTCTCACACAGGATAAGCTGAGAAGCAGTGGACATGAAAATCCCTCATTAGAAACTGGCATGCGTATGAAGGTCATGCCAGATCCTTTGCCGTGGGGATCTGCTCTGCTTGATTCCATCAGATATCCCCTGCATGGGGGGCTCTGGGGCCCAGAGACGCAGGGTACGGTGCTCCTACATCCACCACCCCTGCACCTCCAGTGCCATGCCTGATTGAAAAAGCCACCCAACCTGAGCATGCTCTTCCAGAGTCCGGTTACAGCAACAGACTCTTTTTTCCTTTAGATTCCAAATATTTAGTGATTGTTCTAAATATTGTTTGTTTGTGGCTCTAGCCCACTTTTCTGCTACCTGAAGGGAAGCAACAACATTCACTATACAATGTGCCCTGTTAGTTACTGATACTCCTACAGGTTGGGCAGTGAACACTGAAGAACACCAATATTTACGTTCACATTCCAGAACAGAAATTTTGTATCCACATGTATGTAAAACCTTGCTTCTTTGGTATTCTATATCTGGAATCCAGCTCCCATTACGTTCTTTTTCATGGATTCCAGGAGTTGAAACCAGGATTTACTCCTTCGCGGTACTTCTTGTGAGACCTCATGCAATCAAAATACAATGCTTATTACTGTGACTGAGCCACCTAAATAGCTGGCCAGATGAAAGAAGCAAGGATCCTCCCTGGACAAAGCAGCACAGGACTGCCACGGTGGCCAAAAAGAGCAGAGAAGAAAGTTGAGTGCTACAACAAGGCTTTCGACACAGTCTCCCCTGATATCCTCCTAGGGAAGCTGAGGAAGTGTGGGCTGGATGAGTGGTCGGTGAAGAGGATAGAGAACTGGCTGAATGGCAGAACTCAGAGGGTTGTCATCAGCGGTGCTGAGTCTAGTTGGAGGCTGGTAACAAGTGGTGTCCCACAGGGGTCAGTACTGGGCCCAGTCTTGTTTAACTTCTTCATCAACGACCTGGATGAAGAGTTAGAATGTACCCTCAGCAAGTTTGCTGATGACACAAAACTGGGAGGTGTGGTAGACACACTGGAAGGCTGTGCTGCCATTCAGCGTGACCTGGATAGGCTGGAAAGCTGGGCAGAGAGGAACCTGATGAGGTTCAACAAAGGCAAATGCAGGGTCCTGCACCTGGGGAGGAACAACCCCATGCACCAGTACAGGATTGGGATGGACCTGCTGGAGTGCAGCTCTGCGGAGAGGGACCTGGGTGTCCTGGTGGACGACAGGTTAACCATGAGCCAGCAGTGTGCCCCGGCTGCCAAGAAAGCCAATGGCATCCTGGGGTGCATCAAGAAGAGTGTGGCCAGCAGGACAAGGCAGGTTCTCCTTCCCCTCTACACTGCCCTCGTGAGGCCCCATCTGGAGTACTGTGTCCAGTTCTGGGCTCCCCAGTTCAAGAAAGATGAAGAGCTACTGGAGAGAGTCCAGCGGAGGGCTACAAGGATGATGAGGGGACTGGAGCATCTCCCCTACGAGGAGAGGCTGAGGGAGCTGGGCTTGTTCAGCCTGAAGAAGAGAAGGCTGCGAGGGGACCTAATAAATGCTTATAAATATCTGAAGGGTGGGTGTCAAGAGGATGGGGCCAAGCTCTTTTCAGTGGTGCCCAGTGACAGGACAAGGGGCAATGGGCACAAACTGAGGCACAGGAAGTTCCGTCTGAACATGAGGAAGAACTTCTTCCCTCTGAGGGTGACGGAGCCCTGGAACAGGCTGCCCAGGGAGGTGGTGGAGTCTCCTTCTCTGGAGATATTCAAGACCCGCCTGGACAAGGTCCTGTGCAGCCTGCTGTAGGTGACCCTGCTTCGGCAGGAGGGTTGGACTAGATGACCCACAGAGGTCCCTTCCAGCCCCTACTATTCTGTGTTTCTGTGATTCTGTGATTCTGTAACTCCCTGACTTCAGCTGTGTGGGAAGTGCTCCTCTGCACACAAAATATGTAGGTAATATTTCATAAGCTTCTTCAGTTTTACTGAACATTTTTAATGCTAAAGCACATTTATTGTCTGGATTTTTCACACCAATTACTGCAATAGTCCCGAAGGTCAGGTCAGCCTCCCAAACAATACCCTGCAAAGGAAGTTTCTGCACCAGGATCTCCTGCAAGGTTTCCTGTGTCCCAGTTGCCTCCTCTCTCCTAGACCCCCCGGAGACTTGCTGCAGTGTACAAAGCATGCAGAACTGCAGCTGCCTGTAAGTCCTCTTCAGCTTATAAGAACCAAACATATTGCATGCACTGCTCCAGATAAATAATCTCTCCCAAGATTAGAAGACGAGGCATTTGGATCTTTCAGGTTCTGTGATTTGCTTAAGGAAAGTGAAAACATCGTGAAAGCTGCTCTAAAGGAAACCTGAGGATCCTTTGAAAGACATGAAACTAGTAGATCATGAATGACTAACAGAAAAAACAAAACCAGCAACAAAGATTCCAGGAGCTGGTCAGAACTAGTGTATACTAGCATTTCCAGTAGTTTTTCCCAAACACTCTTGTTTAAAACTCTTTTCCAGTATCATTGCTTATCTGAGGAGTGCTAATAATGTGCTAATAATATGCCTGATTCTTGTGAGCCTGTAGATTCTCACCAGACTGCAGAAATTAAGATGAACTAAAGCAATGCTTTTTGAACACAGGGACAGTGTCAACTATGCTTTGAGTGTTACCATATTCATTTTACACTATGCTTTCACCTACGATACTGCACTTATCTTCTACAATATGCCAAACCAGCCATTGATACAGCTGCTTTTCATGCATCAGTAATTTCAACATAAAAAACCTGCATCTAGCTTAAGTCATGGCTGTTTGTTCTGCAGCAGGTAACAGCAGTTTCTTCTCTTTTAAAAGTTCATTTTAATCAAACCAGGGATGAGAATTGTAATTTGATAGGGTTCAATAGTACTTTGCTTTACTACTATCTCACAAGTCTGTCGAGCAGACTTTGTGCTTTGGCAGGTAAAATAAACTGAACTGCAGCTGCACTCAATCTCGCCTTACTAAACTTGGCAGAACCAAATAGGAATCAGCACTGAATATTTTTCAGTGGCATTCTGATCTAAATCAGGATGTGCTCATAAAGCCTGAAGAAGCTCATATGCCACAGTTGATCAAGAACAGTGCAAAAAGAAGCTTTGACAAGATGTAAACAGCAATGTATTTAGAACAGCACTGATCCAAGGTCTGATTTAAATAAATATAAAACATATTTTTCCACCAAATAAGTAACTGCATGTGAGCTCACATTTTATGCAGTCTCTCTAAAATACACTGCTTTGTTGCCCAAAGAAATTTGAAGTTCATCCCAGTGACTTTCAGGTAAACTACCCCAGAGCTGTGTGGCAGAGGAGGCAGATTCACAGCTCTTTAGGCTCTGCAGCATATTTTATCCATCTGTTACATCTCCTAGATTCGGGGGCAGGCATGGCAGCCCTCTTATACCACAAGCAGCATAAACTTTTGTAACATGTTTGAAACTAAAAATATAAGGCTATTTGAAAAGACAATAATCCAGGGATACAGAATTAATTTTCATACTTCATTTAGTGGAACTATTGTTCCCAATTAGTGTGGAGCAGTTGTAGAAATTTGGTTGCAAAACTGGTTTTATCCCTTATTACTTTATGATTCCCAAAGATTTATTTTGCGATTAGAAAACCAAAACTATTAGAGGAGAGACCGAACTGTTGTATTTTGACCCTCAAACACCCACAACAAAGCCCTGCCTCATAGCTGGGATTACAGCAGCAATCTGCCAACAGAAATTACCCTCCTTGGGGCAGTGCCTCTGCATAAATCTGGGGAATTGGTATGCACCACTTCTTGCTTGGGACTGCTCCAAAGGCAAAAAAATAGTTCTAACTGAATGAATAAAACATGTAAATAATAAATTCAAAGGTGCATTTTTGCTTAAAAATCTTTCAATACTAAAATAAAAAGCATCTCTACCATGATCACATATTCACACCTGGCAGTGCATGTTATGTTGAGCACACCTGATTGAATCAAAAAAATGCAGAAGTGTATTTCCCTCTCAGCTCATCTAATGCTCTTCAGATACCTTACCTCTTCCTTGTTGAATTCTACTTCTAAGACGATTTTTAACAAAAATTCGTGCTACTCTGAATTCTGCAGCACCTATCAGAGTTTGGAGGGATATCTTGTTTCAGCTCTCACCTGTGCCAGGTTGTCTGTATGCAGACACAAAGAAGACACTTGCAGTTTCAGAAAAGGAAATCTGTTTATCAAGACAGTGCAAGCACAACTGCAAAAGATAACAAATCCATTGTTTGCTGTGCTTTTCATTTCTTTTGATTCCTCTTAAAAGACAGCAAAAGCATGACATGGTTCTGTCATTATTCTTACATCTCTAAGAATGTGAGATACATGCTTGCTGCTCTTCCTATCCCAAATTTTTAATTAGAGCCAATTAAAAAAGAGGATGCTGGAGAGCTGACAGTGGGACTACAAGAAGATGCAGGGGACAAGATCAGTACTGGGCCCAGTCTTGTTTAACTTCTTCATCAACGACCTGGATGAAGAGTTAGAATGTACCCTCAGCAAGTCTGCTGATGACACAAAACTGGGAGGAGTGGTAGACACACCGGAAGGCTGTGCTGCCATTCAGCGTGACCTGGATAGGCTAGAAAGCTGGGCAGAGAGGAACCTGATGAGGTTCAACAAAGGCAAGTGCAGGGTCCTGCACCTGGGGAGGAACAACCTCATGCATCAATACAGGCTTGGGGCAGATCTGCTGGAGAGCAGCTCTGCGGAGAGGGACCTGGGTGTCCTGGTGGACAACAGGTTGACCATGAGCCAGCAGTGTGCCCTGGCTGCCAAGAAAGCTAATGGGATTCTAGGATGCATTAGGAGGAGTGTGGCCAGCAGGTCGAGGGAGGTTCTCCTTCCCCTCTACACTGCCCTAGTGAGGCCCCATCTGGAGTACTGTGTCCAGTTCTGGGCTGCCCACTTCAAGAAAGATGAGGAGCTACTGGAGAGTGTCCAGCGGAGGGCTACAAGGATGATGAGGGGACTGGAACATCTCCCCTACGAGGAGAGGCTGAGGGAGCTGGGCTTGTTCAGCCTGAAGAAGAGAAGGCTGAGAGGGGACCTAATATATGCTTATAAATATCTGAAGGGTGGGTGTCAGGAGGATGGGGCCAAACTCTTTTCAGTGGTGCCCAGCGACAGTACAAGGGGCAATGGGCAGAAAATGAAGCACCGGAAGTTCCATCTGAAGAAGAGGAAGAACTTCTTCCCTCTGAGGGTGACGGAGCCCTGGAACAGGCTGCCCAGGGAGGTGGTGGAGTCTCCTTCTCTGGAGATATTCAAGACCCGCCTGGACAAGGTCCTGTGCAGCCTGCTGTAGGTGACCCTGCTTCGGCAGGAGGGTTGGACTGGATGACCCACAGAGGTCCCTTTCAACCCCTACCATTCTGTGATTCTGTGATTCCACTGCATTTACAAGTCCACGACACAAGTAACCCTCCTGTTCACCCCTGCCACGGCTTGGGAGGCAGAGGCATCTCACAGCCTTAGAGACAATCAAAACAAGACAAAATCTACAGTAGAGCAACCTGCAGTCAAAAATACTCCCTCTGGCTTCCCTCTCAACAACTGATTTAGTAAGAAGCTGTTAACACAGGTGACTTCTAATGAAGACAAACCTTTCACATGGCACTGTGCCAAATGGTAACACCTTTGCCTGTAAGATGTAATTTTTAAACAATCTGTTTTCATCCATGTCCATTTGCAGACAGACACCGGGACAGCCTGGAGGCTACCCAGCTGAGCAGCCATGGAGGACAGGTGAAGCTATGTTCAGACAACAATGCTATGTCAAGACAAGAGAGCAAATGACAACTGATGTCAGTGACAGTTCAGTGAGCAAGAGTGTGGTGGCAGGCTGAAAGGGTCATACATACGGAGTTGAGGAATGAAAAGGTGCATCCTTCTCAGATGCTGGAAACTGTGAACACTGGAAAAAATGAGACTGAATCCTCCAGTTCCGTACTTGGAGGAATTTGGGGAGCCCATGTGCTGGGTTTGGCCAGGACAAGGTAAATTTTCACCAGGAGCCAGGAGGGGACACAGCCGGGCGGGCTGACCCAACCTGGCCAAAGAGAGCAGGGTATTCGGTACCATGTGCCATCAGGCTGGGTTCTGGCTGGGGGGAGCTGGGCGGCGGGAAGGCAGTCGCGGTTTGGGAGCGCTTGAAGCAGCAGGCAGTGAGAGTGGCTCTGTGCATTCTACTGTTTGTTTTGTGTGTTCTGCTTATCTGTATCGTTGTTGTTACTGTTCCCTTTGTCTGCTGTTCTGTTAAACTGCCATTATCTGACCAGCCAGTTTTTGCCTTTTTCTTTCCATTCTCCTCCCCACGCCAGCAGGGGGAGGGCTGGCAGAGCAGCCACGTGGCCCTTTTGTTGCCGGCCACAGCCAAACTATAACAGCCCATTTTACCTCTGGTGTTCACAAGAAAACATATTCTGGCTCTGTTGTAAACATACACTTCTCTCCAGATCAAAGCTGGAAGCCCTTGGTGTCTGCCACCACAGTGCATGTTTCATCTGACTGGCACAGGGACCAGATGCCCACTAATGCTTTGATTCTTAAAACTGGGACCACGTTTACATGGTACAACCCCCTCTTCTCCCCTTCTTGTCTATACCACTCTACTGCTCTTTCTCACTGTCATTAGGCAGCACTTTCTCTTTGCTGTTCCCTGTGCTTTCCCATAAATCCCTCTGCTTCCTGCTGTCCCTTCCTTGCCACAACAAGGTTATTGCTCTGCCTGCATTTCCCTGGGTATCAAACTGCAAGACAGTGAGATGCTGATGAAAACTTTGCAAATAGCTGGCAGTGTTCAAATGAGGAAAAGATGATGTTTGTCTTGTTCAAGAAATACTTCTGGTTTAGTAAATGATTAATTGTACTTATACATTCCTTTCATCTCACTAATTCACAACTCTTACTGGGAGGAAGGAGCTGCTTGCTCTGTGATAGATCACAGAGCAGCACCTTCCAATTGCAGAATGTATCTTGCCACACAGAGTTTTGTGATGTTCTCGTTATATATCAGGTTTTGGTTTTTTCATCTTATCCATTGAGGGAGAATTGAAAGCTTCTGTACAGAAGCTAATAGTCATAATCTTAATTTGACCTACAGTATACCAGTAAACTATGGTCTATTGTGATAGACAATCTAAGAAAAGAACAGACAGAAAAATTCCAGGCTGCTAAATTTAACCGAACTAGAGAAGTCCACTAATACTGAAGGTCTTTCAGGGCTCAGAATCACCAGTTAATGATTCGTCAAGCAAGAATTCCAACCTTTTAAGTTCACTGTCATCAGAAAATCTAACTCTTCTTCCATCCAAACGAAGTAAAAATGCACCGCAACTTCACATTATAAAGTTTCTATTAAAGTAACTCATTTAAGCAGTTCAATTCCACTGAAAGTAAGAGTGTGATTTTGCATGACTTAGCATAATTTTTTAAAAACCCAGTTTAAGTCACCAATTTTATGTTCTCATACTCCAAAGGACATCTCAATTTACTCTCTCCTCATTTATTTATTCAGTTATTACTACGCTATCAGTTGGCACTATCACTGACTGACAAGCCTAGTTACACTTTATGCAGTATCATCCACTTTTCTACTGCACAGATGAAAACTCAAACTCCCACTTCTATATGATTGTCTTCTGTAATACCATACAGTTAAAAAAAATTAGGTACCTTGCTTCTGAGTTTCATGAAATTCAGCACTGCTTTGTGGCTGAGCAGTTCATCAGTGCTGTGTTATCTAGCTTCAGAAGGGCACATCATTGCAGCTCCAGAGTAGGTAATTAATTCACTGCCAACAAATTCCAGAACGGTTCACCAATTCAGTGGTACCTAATGCCAGAACTGGCAGCAATTCATTGCCACTGAAAGTCAGAGTGGTGTATTAATTAAATGTCACATAATTCTAGAGAAGCGCATTCAAGGTCACCTATCTCCAAAGTGGGTCATCATTTCTATGTCACCAAAGTCCACAATGGTTCATTAATTCTGTCTCATCTCCTTCCACTGTAGTTCAACAATTCCTTGCCCCAAAACTCTGAAGTAGTATTTAACCTGATTAAAATTAATCAAGAAAGAAAAAGATGCAGAGAAAATGTAAAGACATACATCATGCAAATGTAGGAAGAAAATGTAGAGGTCAAGGGATCTCCATTACAAAGATTTAAGTGATTTTGTTAGCCAGATATTTGCAAAGTGTATTAGAAGTATACGTCAACCAAATTCTTTAGCTATACATCCAGCACAGTGCATATTCAAAATCTAATACACACTGTATACTCATGGATATCCAAACACATACAGCAAGTTCATGTCTTCCTTTACACTGGATCAAATTCAAACTCCAGTCATTATCAAGTATCCCTGAATAAAATAATTCAGCCATCCCCTTTTTAAAACTTCTGCCCAGTTGGAAGAAGTGCTGTAGTGCAGACTAGGAATTGGAAGAGGGATAGAGAGGCCCCTGCTTTCCTTAACAGTCTGCCCAAAGACCTCTACTGGAACCTGCTCACTCCCTTGTCTGTTCATCTATGTCAGAGAAAGATTCGAAAAACAGGTGTACACTACCCAGATGCCTTATCTCCTCACTGCTTATGGCCTGGCTGCATTTTACAGAATATAACCCTAACTCTGCCTCTCCCAGGCACAAGGAGATGCAATCAGTTGCCACTAGACCTCTCTTTCTTTCCCTCTCCAGGCACACCATCAGTGGTGGTTGTAACAGCACACAGAATCTTACATTGTTGTTAATACAATTCAGCTTCTGACTTCCGAATAGTCCCTACGTTTTACATCACACACATGCTCAATTCTTTCTTAAGGAAGAAGAAACATGCACGATAATACATGCTCAATTTTCCAAAGTCTTCTGCTGGTTACATGGGTAGTACCGGAAAGCCCGATGAATGTATTTTAACTGCCACCCCCCATACAATGTCTCAGGCTATAGTCTATCACCCCATTTTATGGCATATTCCCAAATACTTAAGCCTGTTAAGAACTTGAAGAACTTTAAAAATCTGTAAGCATATTTTCATGAAGTATCAATTTCAATATCGCAAGCAGGTTCTACAGTAGTATCTTTATACAGAAGAAACAGACTTGCACCCTCTTTAAATTAGTATCCCCAACAATCGGAATTTTGATCTCTAATATATACATAATACTCTCATGCATATGCACCAAACTGGCACTAAAATACACTAGAGATGGGTTTGCTAATATTCATGGCTATTATTGTATCTGTCAGAACAATAATTACAGAAAAATTACAGACTAATTACAGAAAAAGGGCAGCAGAATCAGCCCAGTTAGTTAAGGGTGGCCCTTTCTTTGTGACTCTCAGACTGTTCAATGTGGATCACAATCTGCAGTGTGGAAAAGACTCTGTCTGTAATGGAACAACTTTGCCACCTTTGACAACAATGGGGTGGCACTTTGTCTCTCTGCCTGCCAACATGCCAGCCAAAGAGATCAGAGTAAGCAGCAAAACCGAAAAAGCTGACACAGTTCACTTCTCCCTGTAGCAAGGGAGAAAAATGGACCGCACCATGTTCTAAGTCCTAATTTGCCCAGTGGTCTCTGTGTCTGGACATAGGCACAATGAATTCTCTCTTACTCAGGGCAGGTGGAAAGGTGACAGTCTAACATTAGTGACAGATGAAAGAATGACGGAAGTTTTTTTTGCCCCTGGCTTGTCACAATCCTTGGGAACAGAGATCAAATCAAAGTCCGTGGCAGCAAAATCCATACAGCATCATACACACTTTGATAATTGCCCAGATCTCACTGACATTCAGGAACTAAACTGGCATTTAGTTTATAGTATCTCCCCCTACTTGTCGCCCTGGATTGACAAGTAACTAAATATTGGTCATCTGCATAACACAGAAGTCTGAAGTAAACTTGAACTCCATTTGTATATCATGGTTTCAAAATACCAATGTGAGGTCCTTTTTTGAATGAATTTTACACACACATCAATAAACAGCAGGTCCACAAAGCCTGGCCTCCTGGGGATTCCTCAGCTCACACAAGGGTCAATGCAATGAGACAGTACAGCAGCATCTCTTGGATGGACATTTATAAATGAAAGAGGCTGAAGTTTTCCCCTCAACCTATTAGTTCATGGGGGTGTTTTTGGTCAGGATGAGCCTGCTTTTTTCCAGTGCTGAAGATTTGCTCTAGGATTAGCACTGGTGGAAGTGCAGAGGAGAAAAATGCTCCAGCCACCTGCAACAGATCTGGCTCACTGCTCATACTGGAATAACTATGGCTGCAGAACAAATGACTTGAAATAATCTTACACTCAATTTGAAATAGAAGAAAGTAATACTTTCATAGCCTTTAAACAAATGTTCCATTCCCCACCACACTTTTCTCAGTGCAACAGTCCACCACCCTGGGCTTATTTTCATTGCATCCATGATGCGCCTTAGAGCAGGGAAAAACTGAGACTCACAGATACCAAACATATAGGAAAAAAACTTGAGACAACAAACACAGTGTGTGTAAAAACATGTACCAAAACACTTTTTGGTAAAGGTTGGTTTGTTTGTGTTTTTTTTTTCACTAGGGCACAACTATGACTTAAACAGGACACTGTATAGGATGGGTTAGGACACAAAGTGAACCACGTTTGAAAGCCGGACTTCTCAGAACTTTACCTTACAGAGATGATGATAAAAATCATTACAGGATCTTTCAAAATACTTTTATTAGAAAAAGAAAACCATTAAAGTGAAAAAGAAAACCCTCACCATGAGACAGAGCCAAAGCAAAATAGTTTGTAAATAAACTTCTTCCTGCCTAGAGATGCCTTTGTCACAGCAGGTCCTTGCCTCCAGTTTGCTCTCAGTCAGGGCTGCAATAAACTCTATGCAGACCCTCAGGGGTATTGAAGGAGTCTCTTTCTTCCTGTCACCCTTGCTGTGTATCTGTTCCTCATTCCTCCCTGTAGTGTTTCAATGTTTGCAGTGATGTTACCAGCCCAGCAGGGAGGAAGTCTGTAGTTGGGCTATATAATGTGTTTACGAAAAAGTAACTGTGACATTGCATCACAAAACGCCCTAATTGCACTGAAAATGTTCAATTTGTGTCATCAACTCTGCATTTATATACAAAAATGACTTTTGTCTGTATGAGTGAGACCTACAACTGTGTAATATCAACATGATTTGTGAGGATGTAGCTCAAGACTGATCAGCTCCACGTATGGAAGGGAAGCATAGTGATCCAGAAATACACTCTCTGGTGCTCACATACCATCATCACCCTTGTATTTCTGATAACAAAACAAGGTCAATAGCTAAAGTGCAATTATCAATATCCTCAAAAAAGAACAATACATATATCTATTAAAAAGAGATTCAAAAATAAGGATTTTTAAGCTTACTTTTGGAAGGGACACGCAGATTGGATCGTACCACTTGCAAGGAGTCTGCTTGAACTCGAAGCTCATAACTTTTCATGCTTTCATAATCCAGAGACTTTTTAATTGAGATCACGCCTGTTCTGTTATTAATAGCAAACACATCTGAAATCCAGCAAAAACAGAAGTAATATTCTAAGATGCATAAACACTTTGTTTTTTTTAACGTCTAAGTGCTTCTTTTTTTGGTGATGACACTATTCTCTGACACTGTCTTCAGAAATTTGCTCCTATCCTTCCCTCAGGCCTCTAAAAGCCCATATAACTCCTCTTTGAAGCTGTCTTCAAAGGAGCACAGCAGCTGAATCTGACCCGGTACTGAAATAACCAATTTAAGGACATGCTGGCAAGAGCACAGAATACAAACAGCCCACTCTCGCAAAAAGGAGGATGGGATGGGGAATTCTTCCACATCCCTCCAAATAATTTAGTGTAATTCTATTTAGAGATTTCAAGGTGGATCATGAAGCGTACCTGACAAGGATGCAAATGTAGGAATGATGTTTTATTTAAATATCAGGTTCTACTCTAATACTTGTGGCTACAGCACCGCAAAGTCTACACTGCCTTAAAAGAGATTTCTAAGCAAGAAGTACAACGCCATCAGAGCTATTTATATTATTTCAGTATGCCATGGATTCACACCATGTGGCACCAATATGAATTTTCACATCGGTGAAAATTTCATTGTATTTTGATTTTCATTGTAAGTCTACTAACTAATCTGATCTTTAGCCAATCTCTAAAGGCTTGATAATGGCAGTCCCTCCTGTTTGTACAGATGAGGTGAGATCTCACCTCAGCAGCTTTATTTCTAATCACTGTTTCTTGAAGAATCCTGATGCACGCACTAGGCTCAGCATAACCACTAAGACTGAAAGATTAGTACGTACCCTCTTCATTTCCTGAAACAATCGAATATACAATTGTCTGGTTCAAGGCAGCTGCCGTAACAACTGCGACCACAGTTCCTTTGGGTGCACTTTCACTCACTGGTGGAGGTCTGCAGAATTGAACAAAAGTATTTGTGTTATCTTCCAGTTCCCTGAAGAGCACATTGCTGAAACTTATTCCTCAGGTTAGCAGTTTCACCCACCTATTAGGCTGCCAAAGGGAGAAGATCTGTCATTACAGAAGAACATATTAAAAAGGCAAAGGTTTAACCTTTGCCTCTGCAAATGCAAAATCAGTAAGAAGTCTAACTGATAAGAATTGACAATATAAAAATACAATGGTTCCTTGATATGAGAAACGGAAAAAGAGGGAATAATGAGTAGAAAATAACAGAAACACAAGAACTATCACAGGCTGATAAACTGTACATAAAATTTAGAACATAATAGATCTTTTATAGTACTCAACTATTCTAAAAAAACTCAACAATTTATCAAAAAAGCATGCAGGAAAATCCATTCGTAGGCAGAACCTCTATCATTAAACATTAAGCACTTTAAAACCACCTCCATAGGAATTTCTACTCTTCAGAAAGATCCAAAAAGTTTCCTGCCAACACATTTTGGTACTACAAGCTGAAACACTTTTCAGGAAATGAACGGCAACCCAAGAATACATACACATCGTTTAAGTGTTCAGTACATTGTTTCCAATTCACTGAGCACTGACTCGTGTAAGGAGAGAAAAAGAAAAAATATTACACTCCTAAGACATTGGTATCTCATGTTCTTCATACCCTACAAACACTGAAAACTGAGCATTTCATTTTTAGCACATTTTCACCATGTATAAACAATGAGTCTCCTCCTTAAATACAGCAAAGAATTACTTCACTCTTTCTCTCCTATTGTTCAAATGCTATCTCCTCAGAAAATGTGATGAGCAAAATTTTGAGATGCTGTTTCCTCAGGGACACCGTAATAACTTCAGAATGAACAAAGAGTCTGTGCTAATGTATTTAAAACAGCAATCCAAACAACTTCAACAAGGAGAACTGAGACTCTTGAGCTAATCTCAAATCAAAACTTCAGATTTTCAAGACAGCGAGTAAAGGCTGAATTCATGCTTAGAACTACTCATGCTAGTGAAGAGACAAATTTGAAAATATATTTTTGCACTCATCCATAAATGCAGATGCATTTTTAATAAAAACAGCATGATCCAGGTATTTTCCATGTTAAAAAATTACCTTAATTTGGTATGTAACAAAATAAAAGACAGATGAGGATATGTTGGGATAGGTTTATAAACAGGAGTAGACTTAAAGGAGTATTTCAGTTGTGCACTGATCTTCAAAATTCTAGACAGAATCTACATCTGCTTTTGCTTCAAAGAATATTTTCTGACTTCTCTCTTTCACCCTCCAGGTATTTTTCAAATATTTCACCCCATTCCATGTTTCCCCATTCCAAGGGCAGAAAGCTGAAAACCCACATTGCAATCCTAACTATTGAACTCGAATCTTCGCCATCCCACACCAAGACAGTAACAATCTGCCCTTGATCTCTGTCTTATAAACATTTCCTTTGGGATGAATACTGGTCTGGACATCTTAGAAAAAGTTCTAGATAATGACACTGAATATAGAGAATTTAAAATTTCAGTGGGTAAATTACTCTTTATTGTTTTCTTTTTTTTAAAAAAAAAGACCTGGTAGATTTACTTAATTTCATCCACGCTGGTCAGAAATTTACCTTTACTTCTGCCTCTTCTCTGAAGTTTCTATTCAGATTGCCTTCACCATGACGCTAGATTCTCTGACTACTCCCTTACTTTGCCCTAAGAGTTATACTTCTCTTGTTCTTCCCAAGTTCTTGCTCTCAGCTTAATCCAATTATGGCACTGTATTGGTGGCTTGACCGCTTATGCTCCAGACTATGCCACCTGTAAAAAAAAGATGCCAAAGGCAAACCAGATCCATGGCCCATAGGGCTAAGATGCACTCTGTCTTCCCTTCCTGTAACATTGCTTCATTTGCTTGTTTTGTTTTGCTTACTGTGGAGGGCCCAGTCTCTCTCAAAACACCGTATCTCACTTCGCATGGCGAAGTATCAGTCCTTCTGAGCAGCCCTAGGCCTTCCACTGTACAAATAATGGGGAGAAAATACTGTTCCAGGCTGAGCCACACTGGATCATATAATAGTGACTGTACTGAAACAATGACCTGATTTTTTTCACAGAAAAATGTGATGGAAAGCTCACTTGTACTCAAACACACAAGCACAGAGCAGATCACTCTGGCTCCCACCCTTCTGCCTCAAGTGTGCTATCAGCAATAGAAATAAAATTCATTATTGCTGCCTGATTTATTAAGGTGCAAAACTAGTGCCTTAGAGTGCTTATTAATGCGCATTTTACAAATGCAAAGGTTAATCTTAGAGTTGGGGAAAAAAGGCTGTGAAATCTGAAAGTATTTCAAGCTGTAGCTCTTTTGATGAGGTCAGAGATGCAGGCCAGCAACGAAAACAAAAATCCTTTTGATGTTGCATTGTACATTCTGTTGTTTTCTTTTTCTTCTGAAGGCACATAATTTGAACAAAAAACTTCATGACTGTGTATACACAAAACCCACATTTCATCTGAAGCACACTTTCAGTAATCTGGACGCCCACAAATCCATGGGCGCCGATGGAATGCACCCAGGAGTACTGAGGGAGCTGATGGATGTCATTGCTGAGCCACTCTCCATCATCTTTGAAAGGTCCTGGAGGACAGGAGAGGTGCCCGAGGACTGGAGAAAAGCCAGTGTCACTCCAGTCTTCAAAAAGGGCAAGAAGGAGGACCCAGGGAACTACAGGCCGGTCAGCCTCACCTCCATCCCAGGAAAGATGATGGAGCAGCTCATTCTGGAGTTCATCATTCAGCAAGTGGAGGAAAAGAAGGTTATCAGGAGTAGTCAGCATGGATTCACCAAGGGGAAATCATGCCTAACCAATCTGATAGCTTTCTACGATGTCATGACTGGCTGGGTAGATGAGGGAAGAGCAGTGGATGTTGTCTACCTCGACTTCAGAAAGGCTTTCGACACTGTCTCCAATAAAAACCTCCTAGGGAAGCTTAGGAAGTGTGGGCTGGATGAGTGGTCAGTGAGGTGGATTGAGAACTGGCTGAATGGCAGAGACCAGAGAGCTGTCATCAGCGACGCTGAGTCTAGTTGGAGGCCTGTAACTAGTGGCCTCCCCCAGGGGTCAGTACTCGGCACAGTCTCATTCAACTTCTTCATCAACGACCTGGATGAAGAGTTAGAGTGTACCCTCAGCAAGTCTGCTGATGACACAAAACTGCGAGGAGCGGTGGATACACTGCCAGGCTGTGCTGCCATTCAGTGAGACCTGGAGAGGCTGGAGAGTTGGGTGCAGAGGAACCTGATGAAGTTCAACAAGGGCAAGTGCAGGGTCCTGCACCTGGGGAGGAACAACCCCATGCATCAGTACAGGCTCAGGGCAGACCTGCAGGAGAGCAGCTCTGTGGAGAGGCACCTGGGTGTCCTGGTGGACAACAGGTTGACCATGAGCCAGCAGTGTGCCCTGGCTGCCAAGAAGGTCAATGGGATCCTGGGGTGCATCAAGAAGAGTGTGGCCAGCAGGTCGAGGGAGGTTCTCCTTCCCCTCTACTCTGCCCTAGTGAGGCCTCATCTGGAGTACTGTGTCCAGTTCTGGTTTCCCCACTTCAAGAAAGATGAGGAGCTACTGGAGAGTGTCCAGCAGAGGGCTATGAGGATGATGAGGGGACTGGAGCATCTGTCCTATGAGGAAAGGCTGAGGGACCTGGGTTTGTTCAGCCTGAAGAAGAGAAGGCTGAGAGGGGACCTTATAAATGCTTATAAATATCTGAAGGGTGGGTGTCAGGAAGATGGGGCCAAACTCTTTTCAGTGGTGCCCAGCGACAGGACAAGGGGCAATGGGCACAAACTGAAGCATAGGAAGTTCTGTCTGAACAGGAGGAAGAACTTCTTCCCTTTGAGGGTGACGGAGCACTGGAACAGGTTGCCCAGGGAGGTTGTGGATTGAAGACCTGCGTGGACAAGGTCCTGTGCAGTCTGCTGTAGGTGACCCTGCTTCGGCAGGAGGGTTGGGCTAGATGACCCACAGAGGTCCCTTCCAACCCCTAACATTCTGTGATTCTGTGATTTTGTATATTCTTTTAATGGAAATGGTCTTATAACTTAATCTCTCACACAGTTGATTTCAGCAAACTGACAAACCAATATCAATTAGCAAGCGGCTTTTTTGATTGCCATGAGAGGCTACAGAGGGAATGGACAGAAAACCACCACAGTAATCGTATTAATTTCATTTCCTTGTTTTAACTAAGGTGATCAGGTTCAACCGGAGCAATGCATCAGCTGAATTAAAATATACAGCCGGTCTCTTGAGAACATTTTGGTGAACTGTAGAGAAGTGAACCGGCAAAGACAAAGGTATTCAGCTGACAATATACTGTTCTTGATTCTGTACTACTAGCTCTAATAAGATTTCTTTGGGGATAAATTCATTATTTTCCAATTTCGGAATGACTAAGATGTACAACAGTGCATTTTGTTGTTGTTAAGTGGTAGACATACTATTTGAAGTCATATTAGGGGACAGGCAAGCGCATTTTTATGCAATACTTTTACATTAGTGGATGATAAAGGCTGATTATTTTTGTGAGAAGATGTGACACTAGCAAAGCAGTACAATCCAGTCCCAGCCACCCAGGAAAGGCTTAGAAAACGACAGCACAGTGAAGGGGAAGGCTACTGCTGCGCCTTCAACACGTGATTAGGATTCAGAGCATCTGAAGGTATTTTTGTCTGATAATGTTTGAAACACCTTACTGAGCCTCTGAGGGCAACTGCCAATATAGTCATTACCCTGCTAGCCACAGGCTCTGACCGTACCTGACAGTATATTTCTGTCACTGTTACCTGCATGGGATTGGCATGCCACTGCCTTACAGTCCAGTGCTGACTTATCTGAAATAGTTTAAATGAAATGTTTCCTTTCTGAACTCCTGAACAAAACACCTTCTCAAATATGTGATTTCTAATATTCCCCCCAATAATTACATGTACGGGTATCCCCATACATATGGTCACTGAATGTGAGAAGGCACCTTGCATTAATATGATAATCCACTTGCAATCTTACAGTGAAATGGGATACAGAGCAATTAACTCATACTTTAGCCACCTGAGCTGCAACTCAGTCTATCCATAGGCTTATTCTTTTGTCCTGAATACTTTCCTTTGCACAACTATCTTTCAACCATGGCATAATAAATATATTTCTATACCAATGTTTTGTTCATTCACATGGTATTTTTCTGTAACTGTCACAGTGATGTGCAATTTAAGTTGGTTGATCTTCACTTTCATGTTTTCACGATAGTAGTAAATGGCACCTTGGTAGCATTCAGGATGGGATGCATAGCAGAAGGGGCCCCCATCACTGCAGTGCAAGAAAAGTAGGATCCCCAGCCTCTGCGTGACACCACCGAAGCTGCCCAAACCCTTCCTGACAAGCTGTGGTGGGAAAAGAGGGCACGAAGGCAGCAAAGCATAAAAAAGGAGCAGCCTCTGTCATTTTGTGCCATGCTAAGGTAAGATCGGTATCTGATGGCCTCAGATTTGGGAAGAACAAAGTAATTTAAAATTGACAGAATAGATATTCAATAATAAGTCTTCTGTCCCACTCTTCTGATTTATTTACCTGTTTAGGTAGGTTTAAGACTTGCCTGTACTTCTTGGAGTCCTCTATTGCATTGCTTACTGCTTCAGTATGAAACTGTGCCACAAAACGTGCTTGCCCTCGTAAAAAAAAAAAAGGAATCCTGAACTAGAAGAACAACAGGATTAAAATAAAGTCATTATTTATACACAAAAACACAGAAAAAGGATACAAATTGTAAAAGAATAGTATCTTTTAATTAGCCATATCTCAATCATCCTTATCTTGATCAGAGGGGGAAACGGAGACTGAACATCAAATACTTTGCAGGGCATAACTATTTTTAATGTCCAAAATGAAATTTTAACTTTGCCTCTCTTCTTTTCTGCTTCTTTATTTCCCTTTGCTAAACACGTCAGACTCTCATTCGTTTTTCAATTTGCGTGATATCCAATATGCTTTAAATTCACCATGAAACTCTTCTATCTCCAAAAGCAAGAAAATGAGATTTAATCAAAAACTAAATTCAAAACCAGAAAACCCAACAATAAATTGGAAAACTGGTGTAGTACATGTTTAATAGCGTGATGTGTATGTACTCTGCAATAATCACTTCTGTTGACTCTATTTTGTGGATTATATTTTAGTTCACGGAGGTCCATAAGCATACCTCAGAACTTCAATATTATTTTTTTGGTTTGTTTAATTACATTGCTAAGATTCTTAGCTCAACTTCATGAAAATATCATTTGGATCTCTCCTGCTAAAGTCGTCTCCCTACCTTTTCTCACATTACAGCTCCTTGAAGTGTTCTATAGCCGTAGCTCCTTTGAACTCTCAAGGGCATTTTACCTGCAGCTATTACACTCTCCTCTACCTGAAGCATGTTTCTGAGCAGCATACCTATTCCTGCACAGACTCTTTTCATCTGGCTTGTCATGCAAAGTGATTTCATTTGGCTTTTTGTCTGTCTGAGGCTTTACATTAACGAGAAGCTATGTAAGCCATTAAAACCAACTGAAATCAGGTGTTTTTCTGGAGAAAAGTCGAGTGTAGACAGAGTACTAGTGTCTAAAATGAGTTGAGCTAACAGTGAAGTTACATGGAAAGTAAAATAGCTAATAAAAGCTCTACAAACAGAAACACTTAAATTGGGTCTGGCTATGTAGCCGAGTTTTAAAATTGGGTCTGGCTATGTAGCCGAGTTTTAAAATTGTGAAAAAAATGTACAAGTTTCTAACTGCTGTAGCAAAACCAAAAGTAAAGAAAGAAGAAAGCATGAAGTAAACATTATGATGGCAACTCTTTTAATCCCTTCACCGATGCATTTAGTCTATCTTGGCTCCCTGTCCTTGCTCAAAAAACGCAGGACCTAGCCACATTTTAGGGCACTAATTGATCAATTTCTCAAATTTTCAGTTTCCACTATGTGCAAATGTAACGATCTGAACAGTCTGACAGAAACAGTGAATCTTTTTTCAAGAAAAGAATGTTTTCATCTTAATTAGGTGCATTTTTCAAGCAGTTTATCCTCAAAGCATCCCAAAAAGGATCATGTATTGCTTACTGTACTTAATATCTTCAGTTTCTGTCTCAATTCTCAAATTGGTTCAAGACATTGTGATCTTTTCACAATATTTATCTCTAAAATAGATGACAAGGGAGTCTGGACATTGTTACAGTGAGCCCCTGTCCTAACCTATTATCTCTTGAACCAGATGTCAGCTTTTGTTCCTGTGAACTCTCTGTCACCAGGCATAATGCGTTTGTGTTATCTCACCAATCATCCTAAATTAAAGCTAAGGACATGAAGACATGAAAATTTCTGTCAGGATCACTACAGAAGCAAAAAAGGAAAGAAAAAAATTCCCATCAAGCACAATGTAGGACACACTCACATACTTGACTCAGTCAGACAGATGGGTATTGATAGGATTGGTTCTCAGACCAAGGGCAACGCCATCGCTTTGCACTCTCATGATGCACTGCCGAAAGATGATAGGGTTTAATACTACATTTGTGTATTATTTCTATTCCATATTGATACTTCCAGAGTGACATAGGTCTACATTTCATTAAATTGCAACATGGTGTTGAAAGCTCTGACTCTTAAGCTCTGAGCAAGCACAGCAAGGCAGATTCCCTGCGCAGACCTGGAACCTGTGCTTTTTTTGTTATCATAAAGGCCCTATCATAACTGAAAGAGCTAGTGTTCTGCATAACGGCCCTTGTGCAATTAGAATAATAGGAGTTTGTTGTTTTTACTTAGCAGAAGTCTTGGTGTTACCTTTAAATCACAGAAACTCGCCTTGAAGAGTTAAGAACACCCTGAAAATACAGTTTGTTAGCGCTTAGCTAGTTTTGGCTGGTTCTAGCTGAAAAGTCGTGTCCAAAAGTAATCTATCCTTCGTTATAATACATTACAATAGTTAAAATCACACCCGCTGGGGGAAAGACCCCTAGACCCTTCCTCACTGAACATGCGCAGTGTGAAAATGCTGAACAAGTGTTATGTAAATGATGTAACCAATACCCACGGGCTGAAACTTCTTGATAAGAAACAGAATAAAGGAATGCCTACTTCGATACGTGGTATGCACACTAGGAGGAACTATCCCCAGTGCATCCATTGTTGTAATAAAGCATTCTTGCTTTCTAAAATTCCCAAATGAATTTTAGAGAGTCTTTGTTTTTGCCTATTTACGGTATCAACCTCTTCTGGTATAACCTGATAACATGCAGCTAGATTCATTTCACAATAATATTTCATTGAAAAAAACAAACATACATAAAATTAGAATTTCCTTTTCATCTGGTAAAAAGAAGTGGAAGATTTTAATATAATGCAATATAGCACTACTAGAACAAAGAAAACCAGAAAAAAAAGGCGATCATTCTACTACACTGTAATCATCTGCTAACTCGCTCAATCGTTTTTCCATGGCAAACCATGATTCAGCATCTGCTGTAGAAATGATTTAATTTCCTGCCTTTTATAACCACATGCTGAAGTGTGCTTTCTTATTTTTTATTAGAAAAAAATAAGTACCATGAGAATACCACCATAAAACACCAATTCCAGAGGCAAAATCCTACATATTTTCCTCAAACCAAACTGCCACTGGCATGTGAGGCAAATTAAAAAGTACATGCTGAAACCTATGCATCATTCCTCTAGCTTCAGTTTGAGCAAAGCATTGACTATTTTTCCCCCCACCTCAGAAATGCTGCATCTTAAGTGTTGCCAGTGGTATTCCATTGTTTTTCATGTCTTTCATTCATAAAGTGTAAATGTAAATTCTGTTATGGGAAAGGCAGGAGAAGCAGTGGTAAGACTTGGATATCCTGGGAGAAGGACTACCCAAATGGATGCTCTAAATCTACCATCATTAAACAAAATACTTTTGAGGGACAAAATTAAAATCCTGAGCACTGCTGTTACAAGAAGGGGGAAATAACCCCCTAACTGAGCACTACTTAAAACAGCAGTGAGCTCTAACAGGAAGGAAAAAAGAAAACTTAAGTAAATAGAGGCTTAAAGAAATACAGCTCACAAGCTGAAAAAAACAACTGCATCTAAGGTAAAAGTTTATACCTTTCCACTTTGGCACATGATTTCATTTAGGAAGCATCTTGAATCCCTGAATAATGCCATTTTACTTATGGGAAACAAGTTATGACTTCTCAAATTACTTCTCAAAGCAACATGTCAGAGACAAGTAAGTAAATCAGTAAGAAAATAGCTTTGGAAACCTCACTGTTGCCTACAACTCAAAAACATTCCTTTCCACTTCAAATCCCTGGTGTACACGGTTTGGGGTTTCTTCCCCGTTCTGCTCTTGGTTTGAACAAAGGACTTTGTCAGTTGCTGTCCTCACTTCTGAAGAGAATTTATCACTCATGATTTTTTAAGACATGTATAGATTAACCTGTTCCTCCCCTTGAAATAACTCATTTCTCTTAATATTTGTATTTTTCTCTCATGTATTGTGAAGAAGGATGACTGAATTAGTAGGAATATTCATGATAAGAAAAGCACAGTTGCCTCTACAAGGTCTCACACATTCACAATATTGTGGATGCTGTTGTGCCAAACAGCACATTTTTGAAGGAGACACCGAATCAGATAGATTTCAAACATGAAAAGCTACATATACCCTCAATGCCTCTGTGCAGGATTCTGCATTTCCTATTTCACAATGAGAATAACTGTTAAACTGAACAGCAGTAAACCAGAGAATTGGGAAAAGCCCCTTGGACCAACACTTTCAATTGATTCCTGATATGGCTCCATAATTTTGTTTTGTGAAATGCTATGATACACAGCTATTTGCTCGGATAATATCTACTTACAGTGTTGATGGATTTAATTAGGTGGAAAACATCACATTGTATCTTCTACCCATCGAGTGACAGGTGCAAATGTCACAAAATCTCACTTTTTAACCACAACACATTTTCACACTAGTGTTGTTGCTAGTAGAGAAATAAAATGTCACACTGCATGTCCATCAAGTAAAATCCTCAAATTTGCAGCTTCACATATTTCCTTATAAACTGGAACCGTACTTCAGATTACCAGACAAGTGGACACATATTTTCAAACAGGTTGGGGACCTATAATGCAATACTAACAGAAGCTGAAAGTTTCCAGTATTTTCTTTTTTCTGCTATGAAATGGTTGAACACCTGTTTAATGTTCCCACAGGCAGTAATTAGGAACCAATGATGCTGCTTTTGGTTAACATTTCATTTCCTGCTACAGCAGCACATTGCTATTAAAAATGACTTTCTAGTTGCAGAGGATGTGATATTTATTAATTAACAAAACAAGAAAAAGATACCAGGTCCCTTTGAACATTTACTTTTTTAAAATGAGAACATACTCATAAAGAGGACAGGCTTGCTAAAAAAAAATCTCTTTATATTCATCAGAGGTTCGCTTCACATCTGGTCTTCACTGTTCCGTAGCGCTACTAATTATGATTTGTTCATTAAGAAACGAAAGTGCTGTCATTACCTGTTTGGAAGAAGTGGAAACTTCTGGATCAATTACCTTCTCTGGATTTTAATCAAGAGGTGATCTGGGTGGAGCCATCGGGACAAGAGAAATAATAGCTTGGAAAAGTAGTACTCAAACCAGCTGATTTGATTTTCCCCAGCAAGTGATTTATTGCCAGAGACATGGGTGTGTCAACAGCACTAAGCAGAATGAGATCAAAGTCAGCATTAAAAACCTTAATAAACTGTCAATGGCCACAGCCTGTTTTGGGCAGCGATGCACAAAGTCTCATGTGCTTTGTGCCAGCACCCCTGTCTTCATCACCTGGCTGTGCCCAGCACCCCCAGGCTCTTGCTCTCCAGCCTGTCCCTTCACCTGGAGAGAGACAGTGGAAGCGGCAGCTCAAGGCCTTGTCCATGCACTGCTGACCACTGCCCTACGTGTTGGGTTTGGCACATGTGCCTCCCTTTGCCATCAGTGCTTTGGAGAACCAGCAAAATCCGACTGACTGTCAACCACCCCATAGGGAGATGCAGTGAGAAGAGCATCAGCAGCAGTGTCCTTTCCTGGTAGCAAAAGGTCAGGTGGGCTTAGAAGTGGACTAGCTGTCTACAATTAAATGTCTGCATGTTATAGGCCTTTTGATTATTTTTGATATTTGCCTCTTCACAATTTGCATTTTTGTGGAACAAGCAAACAATGCTTGGTTTGGAAAACACTTTATTTAGCAGGCACTGCTGCTGCCAGCTCTCAAAGTCACATTTAATACCCATGACAAGGACAGACAACGATCCAAGTACAGAAGGATCCACACTGCTAATGCAGTTAAACTCTGCGGCTTGAGAATGAAGATCCAGTCTAGAAGCACTCGGATGGCCTGCGTTACCAGCTGAAGTGCATCCCTAAGGATGCACTAGAGAGAGAGATCTGTGGGAGTTGCAGTGTATCAGTGTACCCAGAAGATGGTCACATGTAAGCAGCACGAGGCATGGGTCATTTGGCCCTTATTAACTAAACTAATGGCCTGCAAACACCTGGGGTGGCATCTTCAGAAGCTGATGGACCAGATCATGCAGACCTGCTGACTGATGCTGCTCAGCTTCTGTAAGGGTGTGAGCACAGGGAGGAGGAACGTCCTGAAGCGTGCTGCACCCAGGCTGCAGGGATACTTGGCCTCAACTTGCTAGCTCCCACCAGAAGAGTTGACTGGTTGCAGCAGATATCTTTCTGACATACTTTCACAGTCATCTATCTCAGTTATTAGGAAGGAACTATATTTCACCACCCACTGCTTATAAAGCAACTGCTCCATGTTGTATTTTATGGTTCTCAGAACTCTTAGCTTCCCTTTGCTGTTTTACATGTATGGCACAGCAGCATTTAGAAGTCTCCAGCATAATTTACAATCAAAACAAAGAAGGTGGGTGGAAAAAGAGACTAATTAATTTGCCCCAAATTATGGAATAATGCAGAGGGAGTGCCAGTAAAGAAAATGCAAATCTCTGACTTTCATCTACTTGACTGCTGCCTCCTGTGGAAGTCACTTTAAGTCACAGATAGTAATCAATCAAAGCCTTCCTTAGTGCAAACAGGACTCCAAGCAGGGACCTTAATGCGCTGGTGTGTTTCTGACAGAGCAGAGAGCTGCCAGACCAACCGCTCAAGGCACTTTTATCTCCCTATCTGCCTAACACGGCTATGCCTTTTTGATTATGCCATCTGGCCCCCTCTCTCCTATTTTCTGTATTTATTTCTGATTTGCAATACATGCTGCAACAGCACAGGGAGCTTAATTCTGTAAAAGTGTTCAGCTGTGATCTTTTTCTAAATATACAGAAATGAAGTTTGTAAAACAGATAGAAAAAAACACTGGAATCATCAAGATTATGATAATTATGCAAGGAAAGATCAATACTAATCCAGTCTAAAACCACTAATTCTCAAACCTTCAGAACTTCTAGTATCCACATCCAACAGTTTATCATTTTGCAAGCAGCACTGTTACTCTATGCTGACATTTACCCTAAAGATACACTATGTCAACTGAAAAATGTTATATGAAATTTGCCAGTTTCAGCTTGCATCACTGTCATGAAACCAGACATGAAGTGCAGTTTGCAGAGTGTGACAATCCCTGAAAACCTTAGAAATCAAAACTAGTCCTGTTCCAAAATGTTTGCGAGAGTCTCAGAGCTGAATAAGGAAGTTTTGGGGTTTTCATTTAATTTACTGAGAACAGAGTAGTTCTACTTCTTTGGAAAGAGAAACTAGGGTCTTCAGCTAATCCTGAAGAGTTCATACGGAGGAGAATATAACATGGATTATTCATTTGTCATCTAAGGGTATTACGGAATATGAACCACTTGTTACTTTAAGCTTTCTTCATCATAGTGATATGAAGTTCCCATCTCCTGGGAGAAAATTTGAGCTCATGGTGGCCTCAGAAAGTGCGAGCTCAGTTCATTTTTCAGAAGGCAATGCAAACTCTGCCTGTGCTCCTGAACCTTAAAGTGTCTTCGCACAATCCTGCAAACAAAGACACTGTGTTGGTTGACATGAGAACTGCAAGGTACCTCTTCTACATCGCAGAGATGGACTACCCCATGCTCCAAGTACTCCTGAGGCTGGACTCATACTGAACTCAGCCCAAGTGGCCTAGCACTGTGGCTGCATTGTAGCTTCTCCCAAAACACACTGCTCGGGATCACATCTGTCACTAGGTAATATTCAAGGACAAGATCCTTAAAGGTGCAGGTCATTCAGAATAAGGTTATAAAAGAAAAAAGAAACAAAGTGCATTACTAAGTATGCCCCAGCAGTGAAGATTCTACTTTGCTGCTACAGCCCCCTGGCTGGCTCCTGAGGCTAGGTAAATTAGCTTTTGTAATTTACCCAAAATGTGGAATATCTTGGAAAGGTCTCATAATAATGATATTTTCATGTCTTTCTGTTAAACATAGCTACACTTTTTTTTTCCTCACAGCTATATAAACAGGACCTGTTCAATTTTTTTCTTGAAAATGCTAACGCAGAAGGTTAAGTCTATTACAGAAAGGCTTTAAATATTTTTCAGAAATTGCAGGCGTTCACACGATATCTGAAATTACAGAAACAAATTGAAAGGTGTTTATTTAAAGGTCTACCTTTTGCCACATTACCTAAACTACACTTCATACACTTAAAATATCTAATAAATTATAGGGAGCAGCAGCAATAATCTCTCTCAAGAAAATTCCTTCAGCAAAGGATTATCATCTACACTATCATTAAATGCAATGTTTATAATTTTGCACTATTCTTTCAGATTTCATATTTCTGTTTCAACATTAAATACAAAATTAGTAGAGTATTTTGCCATTTTTCATTTAAGGTATTCCTTCAAAATGCTAATACCCTAATCATGAGGAAAACCAGAATGCAAATAATGAATTTTTATCTAAATCCCTTAAAATAGCTGAGCAAGTCCTCTCGTTAGTGTCTACTGAAGCCAATAATTTCTGATTTCCTGCAGTACTTAGTTTTGAAAATATATGTACAAAACCCATTATATTCTGACACTGGTTATGTTGCTACATTTGAATCAAGAGCACACATTGCAGCAAGGCTATAACTTGATATCAGGAGGCTGTGTGCATTGATCGTATTACTTCCTATTACTACGCAGATGTCAGAAACCATTTATGAACATATTCTCTGTAACAAAATTTAACAAACTAATCAGCCTGTAAATCACCTTTTTTTTTTTACTTAATTTTTAGAAAATGTGGTTGATTTTATTAACTCATCAGGGGCTAAACTTTATCAAATCATGACTGTAGTAATAATAACTGCACTTCTAATGTCAAAAAGGTGAAGTTTGAAATCCCTGCTGTCCCACGTGAATGATTGTACAGCATCAAAACACACTCAGACAGACTGGAGGAAACTTAGCCTAGAGCCCTGGTGATCCCAGCTACAATTTCAATGTAGAAAGTTTTTTGTTTATCCACAACTGACATTTTCAACTGCTTCTGACATGATAATTTCAAACCTCTCCTTGCTGTCATTGTCACCTACAGCCCAGATCTTTTCAGTTGGAGAGAACCAGTTAAGACAGTAAAATTGCACCACTACCTGACACGATTAGGGAATGTTTGGCTGCAATAACTTGTGGCTAAGAGAAAGAAGCAACTCTAAAGCATTTTATCACCCTCACTTTGTCAAACGGGAGTGCTGCAGAGAAGTCCTGCATGTAATTTCACAGTCATGCTTCTGATGGACTTGAGCGCTGACTGCTCTCTCCTCAGAGCAGTGTCCAATTCTACTTCCTAAGGAACAGTTATCATCACTAAATATGTTATCACCTTTATGTACACAAGGGTTTTAGTGCTTTGGTTTAAACCTTGTTCTTGTGTCCCATTTCCTTCCGCGAGCCAAAGTGAACAAGCAGAAGATACAAAAGTTGAGGTATATGCAGGGGAAGCACTTCCACACCTACAGCAGAGTATTTTCGTAGTTCATGTATCTCAGACTGCTATTCAAACAGGAACTTATTTCAACTTAAAAAATAACAGATGTAATGTGAATGAATAAATGCTTTACCTATATTCATCCTGTGTAAACCGTGGAATTACTGAAGGCTGCAGTACAGCAATTTCTACGGTAGTGGTGTTGAACTTCACAGGATCCCCATCATCATAGGCAATGACCACTAGCTATAAACAACACAGAAAATCACTCTCTTAGTACAGGCAAGAACATTTTTTATGTTGACTTGCAACAATACTTCTTGTATTTTCAGGGTCTAACAATTCAGATGAGATTTTCTTTCACTGCAAATCATACATTGTATAAGAACAAAATATAGAGGAAAAAGGTGACAGCCATCAAGTTGACAAGTTGAACCATCTGCTAGAAAACAGGAATTCAAATACAACTGTCTTCTACAAATACCTCTCCAAAACACATCACCAACTTCAAGTACATTTTTCAGGGGATTCTCTTCACATCTAACCACAGACTGTCCTTACTCAGAACTCCAGAATTAATTTCAACTTCTTTAATGGTATATAGTTCAATTCCATGCTTATGCATTTTTTACTGAAAAACCACCTATAGCTCCCAATAAAGCAAACAGAAAAAGTGCTAGGTAAGAATTCTGTGTTGCTGATATTACTGTCTAAAACCGAGGTCTGATATCAAAACAAAAAAAATAACATTACCTTCCCCACCCCCAAAAAATCCTCATAAGAAAAGACATGCTAAAACACGGACAAGACCAGAAGACCATCTCCACAGGCAGCCTGTTATAAATCTTGTGCTTCTCTGATCTTTACTGATGTCTATTTGTTTATTAGTCTGTGCTTGTCTGCTAGGACAAATAGGTTCACCTGTTTTCAGCTTTCATATGAAGGTAAGCTATCTGCTAGCAAAAGGATGAGAGACCAGCCCACTGGAGATGGAGTAATGGACAGTTTTCCAGTTTCCTCTCTATATTTGCCCTTATTTCAGGAGGTCACTAGACAGAGCAGGTCAGCACCTCATTCTAGAAAAGGGTTTTTAACTCTTTTCTCTGAGTTCAAGCTATTTTCAGAATATGTCTTTGAAGAGACAGCTTAAAAAAAAACGCGGCATTTTTTCAGCCAATGTATTAGGGTACTCACCAGTGCAAGATATCATAATTGCAGAAAGTATGAGTATGATAAAAATTTACTAGAAAAATTCACAGAATATTCAGCCCAATGGTCTAGATGCAAATACGGATTCAAAGTCTCCACATCAACGATTTCTGGGGTCTTTTTTGTGTTTCTTCCCTAAACATCCACATTTTCTGCAAAGTAATGCTCTGCTAAATTTACCATTGGTCTGCCCTAGTATAGAGCAGCCTTCACACAGAAACATAGCTCCATATCCATGCGCATGTCACCTGCGTGTTATGTGTCACAGCTTCAGAAAACAGCCACACAAAATAATTACTGAGAAGTCAAAAGTGCAACAACAGAAAAGCTACACTCTGGTGATGTTAACTGAGAGATAATTCTCTTCTTCTTTGAATTTTGTTACATTAGTTAGAAATTGAAAAGGACTCAAATTAGCACTGTCCTAAGTTCCTGAAACAGCACCAACATTATAATGCTACTGGAGCTCACGGTAGCGCTTGACAGGACTCTATGAAGTGGAAAACAATGGACAATTTTATTTCTTTATAATGCAAAAGTATGTAAATAAACATCTCCTTAATCCTCATTTCAGAAGCAGATAACTGAAAGAAGAAACAAAAAACACACCTTAATGACCATACAGAAGGTTGGAAGTTTCTAAGTAGGGAAATTACATATAAACCCTCATATATTATAGATACAGTTATTTTGCTTACTGATACACTTTAATTCTATTTTTCAGCTACCCCCTCCACTTATAGATTTAAGAATGGAGATCTTTCTCAATAATTTAGATTAAAATCATAACTTATTCCATGCTAACTACGCTTGAGACTCTTCAGGAACAATAACAACACAGTAGCAATTTAAGTCTCCTTAAAGCCAATGTTTTTTCACATGGCAGCACTTGTGAACAGCATGCCCCAAACTATCTAACTGCACAGCAACTGTTTTTACAAGATATCTTGCCATTCTTACAAAGTCCTCATAAAATTGCTGCGCTGGCAGCCCTGTTGAAAGAAAAGAGATCAGCAAGGTATCTTTCAAAAACTGAGGTTTGCTTTAGCTGCCTCCCTGTTTGTACTGCCCTCCTAACAGTAACAATCACATCCACCCAAGACCTGTCTGAAATCCAAAAGGCACAAAACATGTGCCAGGAAGAAATTAAGGAAGTAAAGAAAGAAATGAAACAAAAATTTCACGTCTTTGTATGAAATATAAAGTGAGGCAGAGAAACACGAAGGTAAACGAGTTCCATCAAACACAGGCAACACGTACCGACAGTATACAGCTATACGAGTTCATACCTTAAACACTGTACTTGGCTCTTCATTTAAGTTGACTCGGGTTACTACACGTCCTGAGTCTTCCTCAACATCAAAAATGCTGGCACTGTAAGGAAACTGGACAACATCTACTTTGTATCGGACTCGACTTGCTGGCGTGCCCTGTAAGGAAAAAAAACAGCAACTTGCATATTTTTGTTATTTTTACACATCTCATGAAGTTAATACAGGATTAAAATGCAACATTGATAAACAGAGCATCACAAACAAAACCTGCAGTTTGCCTTCCTCAAAACTGGGTTTGTTACTAAGCATCCCTCCTGCTTCCCCCCAAAATATCTTACTGTGACATCTGGAAAGGTGTAGCAAAGCAAATGGCCAGAGGTTTGGAAAGAAGAGAGCTAAAAAACCCGTCTACTTAAGTACAGACAGAAGCAGTGGTCTGTTTCATAACTACTGAAATTTTTAAACAACAGAAGATGGACATGGCTTAAGGTTGGTTACTATATTTTTCAACAATATTTTAACATATTATAAAAATTCCTTTGAAGTTCAGGAAATTTCTAAATACTCTAAAAACTCCCACACTTATTCAGCTTGTCCTGAAAGTTATAGTGTCTTGTTGCTGAAGATGGGAGTATGTGTGTTACATTATTTTCTGAAAAGTCAGACCATAGTTCTGCATACTAGCCAGTCCAGCCTACGTGACATTCACATGCTTCTCTTTTAGAGGAAACGAAATGAAAACAGCATTGGGTTGCCTGGGCAAATCCACCAGGCAGCCTAAATGGGCTGTTTTACATACAAATCAGCAGCATCTGAAGGTTTTACTTTTCACAAAAGCCGAGTGATAAAAGAGTAATACATTTTAAAATCCTCATCACTAAGAAGTAAAACACAGGGATCATAGGACCTGCAGCACTTCCATATGTATCCCAACGCTTGTTCTCTCTATGGCTGAACTGTACAGGTCTAGCAGTTTAGGCGCAACCATCTAAAAGCTCACATTCATGCCATCCTGAGAGAACAGGTGAGACTGGCCTGCTCCGCAGTGCTGCGATGGTCAGAGTATTGGCGTGAAGCGGCTGGACACCTGTGGCCCTCCCTGTTGTAACAGAGGGCTTCTGCCTCTCAGCAGGAGGCTGCGCATTACCAACGCCACTTACTAGCAGTTATCAGAGCTGTCTCTAAGCACAATGTCAGAAAACAAAAAGGAGAATGCATTTGTCGTATCAGTGGTAACACAAAATGCAGTTTTCCAGACAAATTTTAAGCAGGACTGTAATGAACCCTCCCACTGTTCAAAGCCTGCTTCAGTGACAAGGAACAAGTACAGATAGTCCATGCATGAGTCACAAACTGTCTGCATGCATATGCACCCAAGCCCACCAAATTAAAAGGGGAATAGGAAGAGGCTTTGCCAGAGGGTATAATAGATGAGTTTTGCAGATCAATAACTCAGCTTTTTCTAATAGAAAGTTATTTACCCAATTTAACTGTTATAACACTAACTGCCTAAATAAATAACATTTATTGTGAAGAATGAAGTTCCTTAAAGTATCCATTATATTCCAGTGATCCCATTCCAGCAGTCACACTCCAGGGACCTTCAGAGGGTGCGGAATAACACCATGCCTGTCAGCACAGACTGCGAGGCAGCTGCTCCCATGTCGGAGACAGGGGGCCCTGGCAGCTGACGCTGACCTGTGTGATGCTATCAAGTCCCAAAAAGCAAAATGGGTGGCTGTGCTTGTCCCTGGGATCCCCACCATCCTACTGCTCCCTGGCAGCACTCCAGGCCCTGCTGCAACAGCCGCCTTCTCAGGCGGGCCCTGAGGAGCTTCTCTGGTAGTGGCGGCAGGATGGTTCCTGGCACCCATCTAACTCAAAAGCAGCAGACACTTCTGGCAGGAATCACTCAACCTCTTTTGAGATGAGATGAATTGTACCATCGACTGGTTATGGAGGATGTCTGGGAGACAGTAAATTCTACCAGGTCACTTTCATTCTCAGCGAGCACCCCTTCACTAGTATTGATAGTAATCCACTGTTTTCAGAGTTTGAAGAGTAACATAAAATTACTAAAGCAGTGAACCCTGTATGAATATACACTATGTACTAAAGAACTGTGAGAAAAAGGGGGATCAAAGAATGGGTTTAAAGCAAAGAAACGGCTTTTTTGCACACTGATGTCTGAATAACTATTTTTCAGCAGACCAAAGTGTGTGTTACCTGGATATGTAGACACTTGGGACATTTCACAAAATTCAAACTAGTTTATTTGCTAAATATATTTGGAGGTAGATTCAGAGAAGCACTTAGACACTCAGGTCCTATCATTGACGTGATTTCAGTTTGCTAATGCCTTTGAGTCAAGACCTCAGAATAGTTTTTGACCTTTATATTGTATTTAAATAGACAAAATATCAGAGCCCACACTTTTATTAATAGCGAATTGGTAATTTTCATCTGTATTCAATAATGTGGTGTAAAGCAGCTGTGTTGTTATTGAGAATATATCCAGTGTACCATGTCAGCTACTAACTACAGGGAAACAGGAAATTTACTTTTGTAAACAGCAATAGAAATAGCTGCAAAAGTGATTTAAGCTCACTAAATCATATCAACATTTGTTTGATACAACAGAAGTGCACTGAAATGCTCAGTCAAAATATATAGTCTAAACTAAAAGCTTTACTGGAATGGATTTAGCTCAGATACTTTACATCACTCTAATGCATGCTACAGAGCTGTGTAACATGCTGTCAGATTTTGCCACATTAACTTCTGATGAGCAGTAGGACTATCAATAAATAAACCATTCTTCAATGTGAGAAAAGTGACCCTTCAGCGAAGAATATTTATTTGAATTAAAAAATACAGGTGGGTTGTAAGAATTTAATTGGTGATATCAATTTTACAGTTGTTAAAAGAACTAGAATACTTCAGTCTAATACTAAAAAAGTAAGACCGAGGACAAGGCAGCCAGGGCACTTCAGCCTTCCTCCCCATAAAACCCTGTGCACATGACACCTTGCACATAAAAAGAAGTGAGACAGGGCTGGGTGCAACCAAAACATGCACAGAATTTCTGGGGAGACTTGCACAGCTGCTCCTCCGGATGATTTTAACTGCAGCAGAGCTGAGGCCATTGACTCTTTGGGCCCTCCAAGGAAATCCAGTCCAGGAAGGATTTGTTAGCCAGTACACCGCTCCAGTGCTGCTGGCAAGCCAGCACGCTTAATAATTCAAGAACTGGGTCTGTCAGATGTGTTTTTGTGTTTAGTGAATCTATGGTGTTTAGTAATCTATGCAAGACCACATTAATACAGGACCATGCACACTAAAGTGTGCAAATCCTTGAAAACATGAGACATTTCAGAGATCATAGCACAACAGAGGTGATTATACAACTTTCCCCCTGGCATTCTCTGATTCAGTCATTTTTCTTCAACATTACAATTAAGAGGAAATTACCTACTGAAATCCACTCTATACGGTTTCAAATGGTCCTCACATTTGCTTGGAAGACTAAAAGCTATTATCATCATTAAACCTGCACACGCTAGGTAATTTGTTATTAAATAAACAAAAATCTCATCAGGTTATTGCTCCTGATAAGACTCTCAAGTACAGTTTTCTCCTGTAATTTCTGAAAATAACAAAACAGGGATTTATTTTTTGTTCACTGTATTTTGGCACCAGTGTAATTAGAAAACCTCCAGAGAGATTTTCCAGGGTAATCTGTTTAGAAGCAATTTTTAATTATCTCAAATATTAATCATCTTTTGCCTCTGTTCTAAATTAATTTAGATGCATTTCTATGTCTACAGCAAAACTCGAATATAGTAGAAAATATTCTCAAATAAACCATAGAGCAAGGATTCTACATGGCAGGAACCATGTTCATTCTCTCAAACCAAAGTTTTCCTGAGAGTTCAAGACTAATATGAAACTTAGATCATCCAGCTTCAGTTATTTCTTTTATTGATGCATAATTCCTTAAGTTTCCGTTTTCTCTGGGGAAATGACATTCATTTGTGACACAGCTGACAGGTAGGAAAATTTCCCCAAGATCGATGTTAGATGTTCAGGCTGCACACAGAGGCCCCGGAGGGGGCATGTGCACTGTGGAGATAGCACTCAACTAGGCACAGGTAGGTTGCAAAGAAACTAATGCAATAAAGCCAGGAAAAACAGTGACAAGTGTAACAACAATAATTTCTTCTGTATGTTTTCATGTATATTTCTGAAAGGAAGCTAGGAATCATTACTCCCACTATCCAAATGGGTAACAGAAGTACAAAACCAGAATGATCTGGCCCAGGAAAGAGCCAGAAAAAATGCATTTCACTTTCATTCACAGTCTTCTCATGAAGATCCCACATATGCATCTGTTAAATGACCTGGATTTTACCCCTAAGTACTGGTATGGAACAGTGATATAATGAATACAGTCTTATTTACCAAGTCCCTTTGTTCTCTATGCCACTTTCTGACTGCAGTCAGAAAACTTCTGATATTACAGGTAAAATGTGAAATTGGTAAGGAGTTTCATATATTTCCTCCATCTGTAGATTTCAACGCATATCTCAATGAACTGCATCATGCAGAGTTCAGTAAGGCAAATTTTGTAATGTTAATTCTATAAAATAAATTGGAAAGTGATGATAAACCCAAAATTTACAGGTGGCTATACATGTTCTTTGTAACATGCTCGAAGTAAAGTAACCAACAGAGGTGGGGCAGACCACAGAGTAGATCAATGATTTTGGTGGGTCTTAAGCCAGCTATGAATGGTGCAATCATGTATATTCAACCTATAACTCTAACTTAACTCAAACCTAAACTCTAAAATTTGAAGGATTTTATTCTTCAGTATGTAACTGGAGAGTTGGGTGCAGAGGAACCTGATAAATTCAACAAGGACAAGTGCAGTGTCCTGCACCTGGGGAGGAACAACCCCATGCACCAGTACAGGCTTGGGATGGACCTGCTGGAAAGCAGCTCTGTGGAGAGGCACCTGGGTGTCCTAGTGGACAACAGGTTAACCATGAGCCAGCAGTGTGCCCTGGCTGCCAAGAAGGCCAGTGGCATTCTGGAGTGCATCAGAAAGAGTGTGGCCAGCAGGTCGAGGGAGGTTCTCCTCCCCCTCTACTCTGCCCTAGTGAGGCCTTATCTGGAGTACTGCGTTCATTTCTGGGCTCCACAGTTCAAGAAAGATGAGGAGCTACTGGAGAGAGTCCAGCGGAGGGCTATGAGGGTGATGAGGGGACTGGAGCATCTGTCCTACAAGGAAAGGCTGAGGGAGCTGGGATTGCTCAGCCTGAAGAACAGAAAGCTGAGAGGAGACCTTATAAACTCTTATAAATATCTGAAGGGTGGGTGTCAGGAGGATGGGGCCTAAATTCTTTTCAGTGGTGCCCAGCGACAGGACAAGGGGCAATGGGCACAAACTGAAGCACAGGAAGTTCCATCTGAACATGAGGAAGAACTTCTTCCCTTTGAGGGTGACGGAGCACTGGAACAGGTTGCCCAGGGAGGTCGTGGATTCTCCTTCTCTGGCGATATTCAAGACCCTCCTGGATGTGGTCCTGTGCAGCCTGCTGTAGGTGACCCTGCTTCGGCAGGGGGATTGGAATGGGTGATCCACAGAAGTCCCTTGCAACCCCTACCATTCTGTGATTCTGTGAACTCAACAAGAGTGCTTGAAATTCTGAATTACTAGATCTGGAAATTTTGAATTATTAACTATCACAAGCTGAACACAAAAAGAACATGAACTTCTAAAGACATGAGATAAAATTACTTGTCATTGAATTCATTGAATTTGCAGCATGTTTCCCATATACAAATCTCCAGCAGACATTATGAAATCCAATAGTAATAGTCTTTAAAACATCAAGCCCTGGACTGCCTGAAAATGCTTTTGTCTCCAATTAAATATCTGTGAAATCACTAACTAAAGATCTGTTAGCATCTTACTTTTCGTGGGTGCCTGTAAGAAATAAGGACAATTACTCTCAATTTGACAAAAGGTCTCCATTGAACAAAAACCTTACAAAATGTTACGAGATTGGATAAACCATTAATTTGGATATTCTGGAGCTCTGGAAGATAGCTGCTCATTAAAATTAGTGTTCAGCATCTGTTTCTATTGACATTTCAAATCAACAAAATCAGACTATGCAGGGGAATTGCCCATGGAAGAAATATTCCAGCTTTTATAGTGATAAACCATACACAAAAATGCATATACAGGAAAAGCAAAGACCTCAAGTTATATCAGCCCTGGGAATGTTCCCCTCCTGATGAACAAAGCAAACAAACTAAGCATCTGTTAAATAGCTCATGTCACTCACCCTCCTTTCAAAATATTTGGAGGGTTAAGAGCTTTGAGAACATAGGCATAATCATCTGGCATTTTCCATCACCACACCACTTCAAAAAACAGTTCCCAATGAAGAAAACTCTTCTCTCCAGAGATGACCCTGGGTATCCTTGAATAACTTAGGTGTGTGTACAGCCATCCATACAGACCATACAGAACATAATCACAGGTAGCTTCTTTGCCAAGCAATAAATCAGCTACCATTCAAATCCCTCCACTTGCAATTGCCTCATTTAAAATACAGATTTGTGAACTTTGGTACGTAACAGGAAACAAAACTCAATTAAAGCTTTTTCTCGTCACTAAAATCTTCCCAGCCTGGAGACTGATCAAGTTTGACCTCTGAAGTTTCAAAGCAAACCATTGCTCTGTTGTGCATTTGATTTGAGCATTCCACAGAGCCATAAGACTCCTGTTGCTTTCTGTTCTCTTGCTCATGAAGTGACTGTCTGTGTCATTTTAATTCAGACTATATATTAGCTTGTGTAGAAACAAAGTAACCTTGCCTTTTTTTGGTGGCCTTATAGAATATGGCTGAGCATTTATTTGTAGTTTAAGTCAAATCAAAACCCAAGATAGAGAATGGAAAGGCAGCGAGGGAGGCCGTTTAAAAGCAATTTCAGCAGTGTCTCCATACAGCTGCCAAGCACAGAAGTGGTGACTAACCCAGATGGCCCAAGCGGTGTCTAGACACTGGTTTCATGCATTTTCACTTGCCACTCCTGAAGCAGTTTAAGAAGCTCTGCTTCTCGGCAGGCCACTTGTCATTCTTTGAGAGCTAAGCTCTCAAACTGAGCACTGAGAGGGGAAATATTATAAATAGTTCTGAGGACTCTTTCAGCTGCTGATCGACTTTAAATTGAGGGATTTATGCATCTGTACCAGCCCTGACACAGGCTTCAAATTTCTTCAGGTACGAAGGATCATCTATTTGCCCAAAGAATAGATAGCAATAGATGGTGGCTGGGGATACTAAAGACTGTGCTAATAAAATTCAGAAGTGTCAGTGAGAGAGTCAGACACGGACTTCGTCCAGGCCTTGGGGACTGCAGGTATCTCTCCCTGTAAAGACTTGAAAATATCTCTGAGAGAAACCAAAGCTGCATACATTTTTTTTAGCTAAAGCAAAGTAGCACTTAAAAATAAGTACTTTTCTATAGGATATTATCAGACCTACCTTAGTTCCTAGAAGCACTTCTTTGGAACCTCCAGCAGAGATGCAGCATTTCCGTGGTTTCCTAGCCACACAAAACCCTTGCAAGTTATGCACCTCACACAGGATACCTGCTCATGGCTTTCACAATTTTTGACCTTGTCTTTTGGTCAGCTCAACGTGTTCAATACAACAGAGTCAGTGAGGAAACTAAACTCAAATAGAGTCAATAGAGTTCTTCCAGGAAACAAAGCACGGAGTTTCACAGTGGGGAAAAGTCCTCCCTCTCATTTAGTTTTATCATATTTCTGTCTGGGATTAATCAGACACCCATTAACACTGTGTATAGAGCAAGTCAAACCCATTTGGGACCCACTGGGACAACTTTGGCAACACAAATACAGCAAAGCCTGTTTGAGTGACTGCACACCTGGTGCTTGGGAAGTCCGAGTGTGCTTTGGAGGCACAGCTTCATTGTGCAGGGCTCCAGACCTGCCCTGAACATGATGCTTGACCATGATGCCTCACCTGGCTGCTTCTTCAATATTACGCCCCACAAAAACTGTACAACTTTTCCTCAACTGGTCTAAAAGCTACCTCCCTCTCTTCTTTCAGATTTCTAGAAAACAAAATGTTTTGAATACATGAGTACTTACACCTTAAAGGGATTATTCAAATGCTAAATGGAAAGTGTGCTCAAGTGTCTCAAAAATTTCAATTGCAATGTTTGTAAAACTGAAGATACTGTTTTACTAAGGTATACCAGTTATTTAGAAAGAATTGAAGCTGAACTCAAGCTTTTCTTTGGCAGCCTTATAACCATGCCTCTATTCTATTACTGTAATTCCCTCTGACTCCCTTGGCCTGTTTTTGTTGCTTTCTGCTTCGCGTTTTCTTACTCTTTACATGTAGTGTGTCTGGAATTAGATGTAAGCTCTTCTAGGAAAGACAAGATGAGCAATTATAGATAGTATTAAGTAACTTGAAAAGTCAGATACCATATAACTATTTTAAAACTGTATAAAAATATACTATGGAGTGTTCCAATAAACCGAAGGATGATATGTTGATTTATTGTATTCCATGAAACACATGTAAGTCAAAATTTACCAGTTTTCAATGACCAGAACAGTATTTCCAATTGGAGTATTTATAATAAATGTAAAAGTAACTTCTAAAACATAAATTATATTCTCACAGACACTGCAATAAAAGTGAACTCAAACTGGAAAAGAAAGGAAAGGAGAAACTGGTAAGAATTTAAATTGACATTTGCTCAAGACAACCTTTCAAATCCTGCTCTGGCCTATTCTGAAAAGCACTGGCTTCTATGTCTTAACTGACATTTCATTAAGGACCTGAAGTAATAACTATCAGAGATGTCTCATGCCTTCAGGCCAAGATTTGTTTGACCACTTCGAAATCCACAGGTCAAAATAAAAAAAAACAAAATTCCTGGAGCATTTGAATCTAGCATAGTTATTTTTGGTTTTGAATTATTAACTGTTAATAGTAACCAGAAATCCATGAGGTTTCGCAACAAAACCAATCCTATTATTAACAGTTGCATTCTAATGATGATCTAATCTCTTAGGCATCAGGTTTGTATAGTTAAAATACAAAAAATACACATCTTCATCCTAACTCAGTCATTCATTTGTTCACACATATGCACATTCATACATGTAAGATACACTGAGTTGCAAATAATTTACTGCATGGAGATTTGATGGGGGGAGCTTTTTAAAGAAAAACAGTAAGATAACCTTTAATCTACATCTCCAATAAATTAATCAAACTGTACTTAAATTAAAAGCTCACTCTTACCCTTTATGACTGGTTTTGGAAGTAAACCAGAGTCACTCATGGCACTTCCACACTTATATGCTAGAAGTTTCTAAATCACTCATGAAATTAACTGCTACTGTAAATCAGAAAACTGTATGCCACAAATTTCTTCCAACCTCTCATCTTTCACCTATGTTACTTTTTCACCTGTGTCACCCTCACTGACTGTTTCACGCTTGCATTTATATTTATGACTTGTCCTTTAGAAGCCAAAAGCCACAGATGAAACTATGATCTTTCCTCATCACTGAATGAGCACTTCCACAGTCAAAAAGTAACACAGTAGGTGAAATACCTGTATCCTTTGCTACAGGTAATGATTTATTAAGGTTGACTTCAGTGGCATGAAATTTTTTTTCTACCACTTATATGCCCATCAATGCAGCTGTCACCTTTGCTCTTGCAGGACTAGGAGGAACAACAAGGCAACACCACAACAGCCCCAGTCCAGCAGCCCAAATTAAAAATGGGCTGAGGATGGTGCCTATGGGGTGAAATGGAGAGCCAAACTCCAATGACAAAATTCAACACCTTCTTCCTACCCCAAGCCTTCTCTTCTGCTGTTGGCAAATTCAAATTTGCCTTATCTGAAGAGCAATCACATGCAGGTACTGGGCATTTCAATTTGGATTCTCACATCATCCATATTAATTTGACAAAGAAGAGCAAAGCTGCGATTTGCTGAAGACAAGGGGCAGTCTATGAAGAGCTGATTAGGTCTGAAAAGCTTTCACTGAAGATGATGAAAAAACTCTAGCTTGACTTTTATTCTGGGCTGAGTTTAATGTTGACAGGGGAATAGTCTACATTACTTGTAAAATGACAACATAACAATTCAGGCTTGAATACTTCAAATTAGTTAGGCTTTTATTAGACCTGCCCTGATAATCAGGCATATTTTAAAGCCACAATTATTTTCTTAATATGTATATATTTATTTTCCTGAACTGATAAAATAGATGTATTGGTATGTGCAAATAAGATTCCGCCAGATTAAAAAATCCAAAACACACAACTGAAATATTGATGATGATAACTAAGAATATTCTTTCCCTTAAGGCAAGTTTAGAGGAAGGTACTTCTCAGTAAACAGAAAAGAGGTGGTATGTTTTTAAAACAATTTCTGGTGAATTCATATCAAATACTTCATGACACCACGTCAAATCCAGCTCCAAATAAATACAGATTTGCCACAAAACATCTAAACAGTTCATCTAAACAGTTTGGCTCATCCAGAAAAAGAAACAAAGTTATTTATGCCTGATAACTTTCTCTATCTTGTCTTTTATTTTAAAAGTTAAAACTATCAGCCATTAGTCTGAAATAAAATGCCAACTTTCAAGAACTATTTTAAAAGCTTTCCTCCATAGTTAGGTAACTTTTATGTCTGTTGTATTCATTAAATGCCTAAGGATAGCTTCATTTTTAAGGCTTCATAAAAATCAAAGAAATGCAACAGTTGATTTTGAAGAACGTTACTGTCATATGCATTTATGCCTGTTATGATGGTAACAAACAGGATCCCATATTCAGTTATTTTGATATCTCTCTCGTGTATGTGCATCGATTTCTCCACAGAAGTAGAAGTGATCCCCGCATCTTTCAAATGTAAAACACTCAAAGCCACATAAAAGAAATCCATTGAAATATGTGAGCAAATCACAAGAAAGGAATCTGGGAGACACAAACACTTTTGTCAGGCTTTTATTCTGCCATTCTCATACCACGTAGAGATGGCTGTTCTTACCCACGGTACAAAATAGCACGCAAGCTTATCCATGGCGAATTTCTACATTTCTCTGTTCAAGTGCTAGTGACAGAAATGTCAGAAAAGGAGAGATTTCAGAAGAGTTTGGGTTTGTTTAAATGAAATTGTGAAATAACTTTGCATTAGGAAATGCTAATTCCACAAGTCTTAGAATTGTTATAAATATATATTAAGCAGTTTCTGAACTATTTTTTCCCCCAGGATCTCAGTGATACCTTATTCTTTAAAATTTAGACACATTAAAACCAAGGATTACAAAATGGAGCTTGTATCAGAATGGACAAATACTTTAATGAGACCAAAGTATCTTGTTGTAAGGCAACAGATGTTATTAAATAAAAGCTGCACAAAAACTAAATTAAGAAGTGATTCTCTAGCACCAATGAACAAAATTTTTTTGCTATCCTCACTAACCCATTTATGTTCAAATTTTCATGTAATAGAAATCCATCTTCTTGCCCAGCTTCATTGATTCTTAACATCTTTTTCTACATTTTCTCAAAGGTCAGTATGATAAAACGGCTAGGAACAAATATGTACTTGTGCAAGGAGCAGAGACAAGACCATAGGACCATGTCTAATGAACTTCATATTTTAGACTGTGACAATCAAAAAATCGCAATATGAACAGTCATGCACAGTTAGTTTTCCCCAGTCTCCACTGGCAGATCACTCCAAAGCAATGCCACTTGTGATCTGGGCAGAGTATTTCCTTTTGAATCATTTGCTGCTAACTGCTGAGGATAAGAGCTCTTGAAGAGAAATGGCGTTTCCTGCCTCCCTGGTTCCCAGGTCATTCCTAGGAGGAACAGAGAATCTTCTCCAGTGAGCAGCATCTGCTGAACTCCCTGAAATGCTGAATGCAATACAGATCCATTTATGCGCAGGGAAGGTTTACTAATTTGGTGGTAGTATTCCATCAGTACAAGTGCTTTATTCAGGAGGAAATGCTAGTAAAATGAGCTGGTACCATTGTGCAATATATAATGTAAAAATAACCCTTGCAGGCTTCTAAAGCCACCCAGAAACTTTGCCCACTTTGATTTCAATTTCTATTCTGTAATCCCCAGGTTATTTTACCTAACATATGGAAGAATAAGACATTCATGAAATGTGACAGTAAAAGTCATTCACAGAGTAGAGTCAAATAGTCTTAAATAAATTTTAAAACAGTTTTCCAGCAAATGACTGTGAGATCTGAGCAATCAAGCCTACTTTCCCCCACCAATCACTGCTTTAAACAGTGACTAAGATGATGGTGGAAATCCAGGCCTGATGTGTGCCAAGAAAGAGTGAAGGAGATCAGACAAAAGCACTAGACATCCACAGAGCAAAAACGCAGTGGGAGTAAATGTAAAGGTACTCCACAAAAACATGAACACTTACTAAGACCCCTGAAGGGTTATAGAAGGCTGTTCTGCATTTTAGACTGCTGCAATGCTACTACAGATATATACCCCTTGCTGAGGCGTAAAAGTTCAAGTCCAGAAAAGGACCAGGTGACATGGGTACAAGTCTGGTCAACTTTGCATGTCCCTGATCTTCATGGGTGCTGCAGCTTGTTACCTTTATAGCAACTTCCTGGCTTGGAAGAATTCCACACACCTGCAGACGCAGCGGAAGTTTGTCAGGAACTCTGGCCAGCCTCTTCTCCTGGGAGTTAAGATATTTTACACGGAAAGAGAGCTAAAGGTTTGAATTCTTCAGTCAGTGGAGGGAAGGCAGCCTAGGCCTCTAACATCCCAAGGAAAGGCTTCTCCTAGCAAGATTAATATAATAAAATGCAAAGGGAGTAGAGCAGGCACTACCACTGCATTGTCTTTCTCCTGCTGCATGTAAAAAGATATGAGTACACCCAGAGGTGTCTTTGAAGGAGAGCGTAGGTGCCTGCCACAAAGAGAATAGTCCTAGGCTATGCATTTTTAAAAGCATCTGTCCTAGAAATTCCCATTTGCCACTACTGATCGGTCTAACACATACACGTGCTGACTATTTTGCTTTTAATTAAGCAGATTTGCGATTAATGTGTTGGCTGCTTGGGACCCTACTCCAATGGTCCTGTGCTCTATGAAAGGAGCTTAACACACACCTCGGGCTCCATTCTGCAAGCACAGCACTCAAAATCAGGCACCAACATCTCTTAATACTCCCCTTCAAATTATCCAAGACTAGCCATTAAGGCATATTTCTGTTCATTTCTTTTGTTTACTGCTCAAAAAATGTCTGTCCTCTGCTGCTGCATTCCTTAAATACCCTGTAGCACTATTAATTAACAAGTACTGCTATTCATTACCTACCTGAGGATACTACTGTCATTTGTATACTTTAAACAACAGTCTAGACCTTCAGCTGTTCTAAACTACCTAAAATGCCTACAAGTTCGGCAATACCCCATTGATACAGTGCACCTGCAGAGAAGTTACCTACCTTTGTGTGTTAGGACTTTTTTTCTTACAGCAGGACTGTCCTTACAAAAATACTGCTTTAGCATTTCTGTCTTTGGGTGACAAATAAATTACTATGTAGCATATTTTGCAAAGCTACAGTCGATTTGTGTCAAAGCACTGCCATCACCTTTTAATGTGTGTAGCACATTCTCTCTGAACTCTTCTCCCTGAGGATTATTCTCCCTAATATGCCAAACACCAACAATTAAAAATTAAACCTGGCTGGAAGAACATCTTTGACTTTTATTGTCCTCAGTGTATCATCTGGACATCAATGTTCATCAACCTCTGATTACAAAAATTGATATCACCCTTCAGAATAGCTAATAAGTCAGAAATATGTGCCCAGTTCTGTCAATCAAGTGCTTCACCAGGGAACAGCAATAAAAGCCAGTGGCAGAAGTATACTTTATCCCAAAACAAGTGCATTTGGTTCAAAAGCTGCACATCCAACAGGGCTGGCTGGTGAGCCGAGTTCCACATGACCCTGTGATGTCTCAGACTGGAAATGCACAATGACTGCAAAACCAAGAAAGCAACAATATTACAAAGTTGTGATTTGTCTCCTCTTTAAGCTGCAGAACTGTACCAAAGACAGACACGTGTTCCCTTCCTGCCTATTCCTCTTCTTCATCTACACTGTGAAGCTGGATAAAGAGCTTTCCAAAAATCTTCATGACAGAGCTGTATCATTGATTTGCCAGCTTCAGGAACAATCATTGTAAATGAAGCCTCCATCCAGAATGACAAAGCACAGGCTGACATAAAAAATATATAAGTTACTACTCTGTGAAACTCATAATAATCACCTTTGTTGTTGAGATAGTTAGGTCATTTATGAGGGGTTAAAGATTTTTTGCTCTTGGGCGCCAAGTATTAATAGAATCTTTTTGCTTACCAGAGGATCTTGATCCTCAGCTGAAACAGTAGTGATAACGGTGCCCTTGACTGCATCAGGAGCAACCATTCCCCTGTAGAGCGTTTTGCTAAATACTGGTGAATAATCATTCATATCCTGCAAAACACAATTAAGAGTTTAGTTCTGAAGTTCAAACAAAATTATAGATGCATTCACAATTTCTTTTTTTTTCAAACTCTACCCAACCATTCCTTCCTTATTAGGAAGCCTATTTGCCACTCACGGTCTCTCTTGGCTCTCAATTCCATTACCACCCCACAAAACTAGCACACAAGGGGAAGGTGTCAAAGTTTAAAAAAAAAAAAATATTCATGTGACACAGACCAAGAGAAGGAAATTCTGCAGAAGAACAGTGACAGAAGTAAACAAAGCAGAGATTTTCATTACACCTGCTTCTCAAGCAGTGGGCTGCAACACGGCTTTGCTAATTTCCTAAAATGAATGTTGCTTGACAGTGTTTGTTATCTCTAATACACAATAAATAAAGGGAAAATATAATGCCAGACTAGTATCAACACCTCATCAGAGCCTAAGATGGTGTTCTTCGAACTGATGTGTATGCTGTCAAAAACAAGCTTCAAAAGCCCAGTTTCACTGATGTAGTAGTGTGTGTATGCACATATGTATACTTTCACACCTATATATGTATATATACATTCACGGGTACCTGCTTGTGTGAAAGTTGCAACTTCACCCAAACACCAGGCTGTGTGGGATTGTGCAAGCTGGCACTAAGGTAGATGCAGCAGTCAGATGCATGTGGCTCTCAGTGACATATTGCCCCATGCATCAGGAGCCGCGAATATTTAGAAACTCAACCAGCATCACAGGTTACTCAAAAGGCATTCATTCTGACTGTAACAAGTTGTCAGAAACCCATTTTTTGTCAAAATTATCTCACAGAGAGTTCCAGAAAATTTATTTGTACGTTCTTTTGAAAAAAATAAACATATGTCTCTAAATCACAATCTTTATTCTACTAATAAAATTGGTTTCCATTTTTTTCCTGCACAGCCATCTTCATAGCTTGAATTCTACTGAGAACAGATTTATTCATTTTTTTCATACTACTATTTCCATTGTTTTGTGCATATGGATAACATAGATCAAATTTTCTGGATTTTTTTTCAGAACAAATAAGAAGCATCATATGCCTTCAGCACACAAGGGTGACTTTACTGATCCACAAATGAAGAGCATATTTTTTTCACCTTAAAGCAGAATGTGTGCCAGAGCTCTGGGGGAATATGGGTGCTCTGCATCTCTTAGGTAACCCCACACAATCACAGGTACTCAAAGTCTATATAATGATGCCTCTACCTGTTGTCACAGCTCTTCATGCTGTAAATGCAATATGCTGATACTGGATAGTATGCTATATTACACAATTATTTAAAATATTCATCCATACCTCATCAGAGGAAATAACAGTATAATACATGCCTATACATATATATATATATATGTTACAAGTCCACGTAGTAAATGCCTGAATAGTCAATGCACTGTGTTCTACTGAAAGGTCTGCAATTCAAGTCTGGAAATGGTTTTTCTCTGATCTTCAGGTTTTCAAAGAGACAACTGGATCATCAAAAAGTGACTACTACACAATTCAAACTAGGACAGCATTCTAATCAAAACATATTGGAAAAACACTCAAATTCAAACAGATTAGCATTTTTGCATGGAATTACAGGCACTGAATCTTATAATTTCCATTTCTTGACCTTTTTGCAAGAAAATACTTTATTTCATCTGAGAATTTAATACCCAGGAGTATTTTACATAAACAATCTTGTTTCTCACAACTCTTTAAAGTGACATTGTGCTTTTAAGATAAGCTATACTTTCTTTGTTCCATCTTGGTCCCAGAAACTCCACTCTGAAGCAATATATCACTGTGGCAAAGAAACCAGCATCATACAGCAATCTCACACTGTAAGACTCGATTCACAGCCATTCTACCTCAAAGAAAAGATGAGAAATTACTTTACTTGAAGCACACACAATATAGCTATGAGTACAGAAATCCTAGGCATTTAGGGATGGAATATTTCAAATAATCTCCAGTATGATAGGAGAAATGTGATACAATGCTACATGCATACATCTTACAACTGTATAAATCAGAAACTTTGTTTGTAGACCCCATAAGTTTTCTAGTGAGATACAACCTTTTACAAACTGCATACACACAGAGAAGACACCTTTTGTAGTATGGAGTTTCCATCTGGTGTAACGACCCTATACTTCACTGAAGATAACACATAATTTTGCAGCTTCTTCTTCCCATGATATGGATGCTTAGGATCACCTCCACGAAGCAGGTGACATTTCTGGAATAACCCAGCCTTTTTTCTGCATTTCTTCATTTATTTTTTAATCAATCTCTCTCTGTGCACCTGCAAATCCACAGCCATATCTGGTCTTTTTTCTTTGGCATAGCATGAAGAGATCACACTCTCCTGTTTGCTCAGTGGGGGCTGGGGAGAATCATCATGTGCAGTTTTTGTTATCTTTTGAATACCCTTATGTGACCTTAGTGCCTGAAAATCTGTGACATAAGGTATTGAACAGTGTAATCGTGTTCAAAGACAATATATTACATCCTCTGCTATAGAAAATGACTCAGTCATCCTACTTAGCACACCTATTTTTCAAGATACATGGACGAGTACAAAATACACAGGAATACAAATCAAAACATAAAGTAGGATAGAAAGCCTTTGCCTCTCTAACTTATCTTTCCTCTAAGAAAAGTTTATGCACAATTGTACCTTATAAACCTTAGCCAAACCGATCGAATACGCACCAAATGTTTCAGTCATAACTAGACAGAACAGCTCCATGTGCTTTTCTTCCTGGTCCATCTCTTCCTGAATACTATAGCAGCCACTATTTATTTTAGTAGAGTTCAAACTTAAATATTTCCACTTTTAACAAAATGAAAGTTACCCATAAGAATCACCACAGGTCTTCTCATTATGCAGCTGCAGCAAGCGCATTTCAGAGAGCAAAACTGTCATTACAGACAGGTGATCAAGCCTCATGAATTCATCACAAATATTTATGATCAATAACTGCTAAAAGAAGAACAGGAATTTTTACAGGCAGAAGGTTTACACACAAAACATGCAGACGACATTGGAATGGATTTTTTTTTGGCTGAAGTGGAAATTCCAAATAGAATAAGTAGAGATTTTTTTAGAGACATGTTGAAGAAATTCATGTGTTATCTCCTTCAACTGGCATGATTTCTCTTTATATATTACGGGCACTTAAATATACCAAAAAGTTATATTCACTGATTTTCCGGCAAAAAGCATCACCACCAATGATGGAATATAGCCTAAACCTTATTTTGTTAGAGCACAGAAAGAAAGCACATTGTATATTTTCTGTGAATAGCTCAAGAGATCATGGGCATGATCTGCCACACCCCACCCCCAAAACCTGTGCCCCTGTAGTGAAGGTCCTTGATTCATTTTTCTTCGTCGAAGACTTAACAGTGAGTAGTGTTCAGCATTCCCTGACAGATTCAGGCAAACAGTTTTCATGTTCTCATCACTGAGGGACTTCGGGGAAAAAAGGTAACATTTAGAGAGGTATTGGGCTTCTGTCATTACTGGAGGCCGAAGACATAGACAGACATGATTTTGCACAGCTAAATTATTGAAGATTACTCTATACCTGGTGGTTTCTGCTTAAAACACCAATAAACTGGACTTTGCATAGAAATGGATGCAGCATATGAGTACAATCCCTAACCACAGGTTAGGAATAGGGTAGTAACCTTCTGGAAAGTGGTAGTAAGAAGCAGTGTAATCACCTTTTAAAACTGGGGCATAATCCTATGCATGCTCTTGTGGCCAAACCGTAGCATCTTACTACTGTTCACAGTTCATTGCTTCAGTCACATAAATCCAGGCTGCTATTAATGATCAGACACATGCAAAAATATGTAAATGGAAAATATAGGTGATGAATTCTCTATATATCTCATTTTTAAATACTTGGGCTGTGTATTTTGACAGTAAGGTAATAGCAGCCCCATATTTATATATAACTAAAAAACAGCCTTTGTGTCACTGCTCGTCTAACTGTGGATTTATTATATCTTTATATCTGTTTACGAAACAGAGTGAAAGTCAAAGTATAAAAACCCCAAAGCTTTCTCCCTATCATACATCCTCTTTATCTACCTCTTTTTCTTCAGTTTTCTTTTACATTGCTGACACTGGGCAGCAAATAAAAGCAGAACAGGACATAACCTTACATCCTTCCCTTGTACAAAGATTAAGAATCAAGCATGAAGGAAGCACAATATGGGAGAGATGCTCAAATATTACTGTTTTTAAGAATCTACATTAGTACCTTCAAAAGCAAAGGAAGACATATTAAGAGATTTGTTGATGTCAACTCATTTCTTAACTCAGATCCCACCCTTACCACGTGAATGATTCCACTTCCTTACCCTCTGAACAAGACATGTCTTGTTCACAAGATTTAAAAGGTTGTTATTTAGCAAAAGGTTTGTGGGAAACAAATATTGACCTGTCTGCAAAGATTATGAAAATGCTGAACTAAAATGTCGGTGAACTAAGATAGTCATTCAGGAATGCCAATGAGTAGAAACAAAGCATGGGGGAGAAAAGGCATTAAGGAGCAAATCAATATGTAATTTAAAAATCATTAAGAGAGTCACTAGCTGTAATGTACTAATACTAAACTAGGTACTCCTAGACAGGTGGTGACCGCCAACGTGGGAGGACAATACAAAATCACTTTAGAAGAAAAATATCTGCAGTGCAGTGTTCCCAGCATAAAATTAACTTGTAAACTTAAATGGACTTCAGAGACATAAGTATATTTTTGATTTGTGGGTACACCAAGAGACCTTTAGTGCTTATACTCTACTAAGTTAAGAATATAAGCATTTAACATCTGGGTAAAATAATCCCCTCTTTCACTAATCTGGGAAACACACAAATTGGTTTCAAATGTCTGCCTTCCTCCTTGCACCATCACTGCCCCTTAACTCCATGTGAAGTGCGTACAGCTCGGCGTTCCTGTGTGTGCAGTGCAGCACAGAGAGCACTGCTCCGCGTACTCACAGGCAGTGAGCCGAGGCTACCCTCGGCCAGCCTCTCTGGCAGCTCCCGGATCCTGGAGTCACCAGCACTTACGACAGGCTTTGTTACAAACTGGAGCAGTCTCAGTGTTCCTCTCTGACGTCGCAGTGGATCCTGCAGATCCACGTCCCAGAGGATCAAGACGTGTATGAAAATAAACTCCCATACTTCAAAAACACAACCTGAGCAGCAAAGCCTGGAAAGGTCAACTGCATCAAGAGCTGCTATGGCAGATCCAGGACATTTGGAAAACCCTGCCCAAAGGAAGGAGCTGAACACACGGGGATGACAGCTCCTTCCTGCTAGTTGCTGAGAGCAATGCTGCTGTAACTAGCTCAGGATACAGCCCCTTCTCACTCCAGTGAACTACAGCTGCAGCTCATGGCTGTTAGCATGTTGCAGTTAGTAACAGGCAACATTACAAAGAGTGATAGACTTGATTTGAATATTACCATTAACCTAAAGACTTTCTAAATAGCAATAAATGTTTTGGCAAATGTGTTTTGGTAGAAATCTTCTTTTGTAAAAGAAAAATAGTGAAAACTGAAGTTAATTTTTCATCAGCTATCTGCACATAAACAGAAGCAACTCCAGGTGACACTCCAATATGTTTGAAATATATATTTATGTATGTATACATATCTATATCTATCTCAGGCATAATAATTTGTGCAGATGCCCTTTTATCCTACAAAGTGAACCCTCTTACTGCAGTCAAAAAATTGCTGCCTGTAGCCTGCAGTGCACTAGAGGGCAGCCCTACCAAATAGCAGCGGAGCCTTTCCTCCCCCAACACCCATAGAAATCAACCCGTTTCACCCCCTCCCAATTTCGTTCTTATGGAAGTAGTGTTATACTTTTTTATATCTAGTCATCTAGGTTTTGGATTTTTTGGCACTTATAAAATCAGTCTGATGTTTTAATTCCTGTTTTTTGTAGTGTGTGTCCTAATTATAATCAGGTATTGATTATTTATTAAAATAGCTGTAATTACATGATAGCAAAATCTGATTATTCATCTGCTGAACAGTTCCAGAGGGACAAAGTCCTGCCAAAGAACACCAAAATCACAGATTCTGGTGATTTATCTAGACCAGTAAGAGAATTCCAGTGTTTAGATTTTCACCATTATCAACAGAGTACGTGTATAGAGGTGCCCATGTGGGGAGCCTGCATTACAAATGCAATTTTGCATAAAGCTTCACTTTCTCCTTGCCCCTCTCCTGAACTGCTAAGCAAAAAGCATCTTACCATACAGATACTACAAGTCTGTGATGAACTGTTTTACTCACCTATTTCTGACCTGTTGACAAAATCACTCATTAAGTTTATCAGCTTCTTAAATATTACATTTTCTTCATCTGCAAATAGTTTCATAAAGCGCTTGTAAGTACATCCATGTGTGTTTGCTACCACTTCAGGACAGTGCTCTTTGATTATACCTGCTGATACCAAGGTTTCTAGTTAACTATATCTAAGTGGAAATCAACAGTCCCTTGCTATAAAAAAACACTTGACCGAACAGTGTCTGAGCTAACAAATGCATATGAGGCATTTACAGCTCCTTTTGCAGTGTGCTGGCTCTTATCAGAAGTGTAACAAATACGAAAAGAAAAAGTATTTTTAAAGTGATCCCTCTTTCCACTGAAGTTAAATGTACATAGCAATCCTACAAAGGGAGAAAGTAAAAAGGTTTACTTCAAAGCATAGCGTATGACACACACTGAAATTTTCAAACCTTCCCAATCTTTTTCTACAACTACAGATATGTATCTGTAATTTTCTGCTGTCATTTTATTTTGAACATCTGCCACTTAAGTCTATGAGCACACTACCAGACCTGGTGGCTTCCCATCTCAGCTGCCTCCAAGCGTTTAATAATCCCCTGCTGTTTGGGGACTTCCAAGGGCACATTTAACATTCCTCTACGACTTCTATGAAACTCTCTTCTACAGAAAGGAAAGGAGTGTTTTGGTATCACTATACCTGAAAATCATTATTCCTTTTGTGCATTCTTTAACCATACAAAAATGTCACTCAATGCCTTATATAAAAAAAAAAAAATCCAAGATATGTTATTACTAAACAAGCAGAATGAAAAAGCCCTAAAAGGCCACAAGATATCATGGCCCTAAGGGCACCCGTGACCCTTAATGGCCTGGACTGGCCTCACCTGGGCCTCCCAACACTCTGCCTTGGGCCCAGGACCCCATTTCAGCCCAGTCAGGGCCCTCAGTCCCGCTCCAGTGATGCCACAGGATACCAGGCTCCAGCCCTGCTTCTGGCCCCATCCACTTTTGCTCCTGGCTGGACTCCGTGGGCAGACCCCAGGCTGAGTTCATGACCTCACCACGTCTGGGACTGTCAATGGAGCCTGCTGGTCTGCCCACCCAGGTCTCTCTCCAGAGGGACTGTGCACAGTCGAGGAGAGCACTGCCCACACCAGGTCACCTTCAGCTCCTGGCTCATCCCTCCATGTGGAGCAGCCTTGCTCACACGAATTGGTCAGAATAATTTTCAATTTATTCATCTATTAACTACCAGTTCATGAAACAAACCTGGGAAGTGGGAAGCGAACCCTTTGTAACAAGCACCCAAGGATCCCACCGATCTTTGACCTTTGCCACAAGGCCTTGTCTTGCCCTTTAACACAACATTTTTTGGGCCTAAGTGAGCAAATGCTTTCATTTAGATGCAGCTATGCTTTGCAATAGGTTCCTGAAGCTCTGCTTAGCTTTAAACAAAATGTCAAGTGCATCCCTTGGCAGAAACCTCTCCAGCATGGTGCTCATTGATGTTCATACGGGATGAGATCTTTGCTACTATCATTACATTTCAGCTACAATATCTATGAGTGCCGTGCTTTCTGACCATCCATTCCTCTGGTCCATGCTAACTGGTAACGGCCATCTAGTGCTCTCAATGCTTTCTGTAATTTCTTAATTTCTACAAATCCTCATTTGATTATATTTCTATTATTAAACTTAGTAAGTTTCCAAAGCCTTTCAATATGATGGTAATCAACATTATTCAGAACAGTAAAAATGTACAAATTTAATACTAAATATTAAAATGCAAATTCCATATGCTTTCATGCCAGTGATCTTAAATTACATGATAGTCTAAAAGTAAGTTTTAAAGCTCTTCCAAAACAAGGTCTCTGGATTTGGAACCACGGACTCAGTTTTGAAACAACTGAAAACTTAAGCTGTGACTTCAGAAAACCATTCTCTCACAGGTGAGTTCATTTTTCTGAAAGAAAACCAAAATGTTATTCAACTGTAATCCCTTTACCTTAAAATTATCTTTTCTTTTCTTCTTTCCTTAAATGTCTACCACACCATGTACACAGCTACAGCAAAATACAACCACAGATCTTTATTTTGAGCCAAGGGTTGATTGTTATATATATTCATGCATGTGTGTAAACTGTATCTATTCTTTCATGAAGCAAACACTCATGCAAGCTGAGACCATATATTATTCTTAACTAACAACGCCCCAAATGACTATTGTAGGCACTTAGTATACTATCTAGAACTGGGACAATAAGCAAGATCTTAAGATTTCAAGCAAGCTCTCATCCTTCAGTTAAAAGACTGGTATTATTAACTTCAACGAGTAATATTTTGTAATTTACCGAGATAATTCTGTGGAGTGGTTCACAGCAACAGAATATTAGATATTCAGGTATACCTAGCCTCTCTAATTGATTGCAAAGGGATTAACAATTCGTAACTGCACAATGGCTTAAAATCATTGAGGTAGAATAATTCCTTTAAAGATATTTTCAGTTTTGTTTCCTATGTAATTTGTGCTTTTATATTATCAGTCAGTTTCTGTAATTTATATGTAGAAGGTGAGCACAGCACAATTTATACTTCCTAATTTATATGATAAAAGTAATGGGAAAAACCCAGTTATTTCACCAATTCTTAGTTTTAAAACTGTTTCTTTTACAAATGCAATAACAAGTTAATTTTATTAACAACAATCATATATGTGATGGAAAACCTACTGTGACTATTTCCACTTCAAATTCCATATGTGAAAGAGTGCCTTCAAAATTTTGACTTGTGAAAAATGCAGCTTTCGGAGGGGGAGGGAAGTGAACTTATTACATGGCATAATATAGAAATACCTAATTTCACCAGATACTGGAGTATCAAGAATTTGAAGTCCTTTCCTACTCTTTATGTAATCTCTTGACCTCTTATAATAAACACATACCACCCTTAAAGGTATTCTCCTTTAAGGTTCATGCGTCTCACCAGTACATTCGTCCTCCAAGATACACAACACAGTTTGCAAGCAAAACTTTCTTTGTGAGAGTTTGTTTTGATTTGACAGGATTGTTACAATTTTACATTTACATTAAGTTCACTGAAGTAAGACACTATGTGAAAACTATTCCTAGCTTTGCCACAAGGATCTGAAATATCTTTTAGATTTATGTATCAACCACAGTGCCTAATTTAGGAGGACTGAGATTAGAGAATCAAGCAATGTTCAGTAACTTTGAGCAGCAAGTTCAAAATCTTTGTGATGATGCTGACAAGATAATATGACAAACTGTACGAAGTGGCACTTCGAATTCTGTCTGTAATTGGGTGCAGTGCTTCTTTTCACAGGGTTCTTTGAAGATATAGAAGCTTGTTAATGTGGTATAATTGCCTCTTTTTCATATTTAGTGCTCAGCAAGCCCTAAAGTAGCTCATACTATAAATTAAGGGATAATATTCATAGTGGAATATATGAGGCAATAAATGACTAGCAGATCATTGAACAGAGCAGTTGAGATTGATAAAATAAAATCTGTTTACTGGCACTGTAGTCCAACATCATGCCCACTATTCCATTAATTCCACTAGAAAAGAGATAAATAAGCAGTTAAATTTTGGAGGCAATACAGCTCATTTCTTTAACTTTCGTCTAAGTTGCATACTGCTGCTGTGCTGGATGGCCCTGTTATTCTTTAAATGGGAAATAGCTTTCATTACATTGTAGGAAGGATGGATTAACTTCATGGATGTAAAATTCACTGAAAAAAACATAACTTAAATTTTATTTTAAAAATATTAGAAACTGATGACATGTGTTCGATCTTAACTGATTCACTAATGTCCTCTATATTTGATGTACCCTTCATTACCTGTACAATTTCTGGCAGAAAATATTTGTTATCATTGTAATTAAATCTCACCATAACATGAAATCCCACCATAATGAAGCAATGATATGTTAATGGCTCTCTTGCTCATTTGAAACAAGACTTGAGTGAATTTGTAAGAGATACCTAAAGGAAGAGAAAGCAGTGGCAGCTACAGATATGAATGGCTATTTAAACATCAGGTGGAGCAGGGTTTGAACCAAATATGTTGTCCCCCCCCATCATGACAACCTGTGTATTTCTCTTCACCTATTCTCTCCTAGCAATAATTTAAGCATTTTATAGAGATTAAATCCACTCACTCCCCAGCACTCTGCAGCAGTACAGTAAACATGCTCTGTGAGAGGAGAGGGTCCTGCTGTAACATTTTATTCCAGCCATCTCAAATACTGGGCTCCTGCGTACTTTCTCCAACACATCTTTATTTTCTTTGCTTTACTGTTGGCTCTGATTGTTTGGTTTGAGAGGGTGATTCATCCACAAACATGCAGCTTCTTCTAACCCTCCCACCCTAGAAAAGCAAAAAATTATATTTCTCCTTATTCTGATTCAAGGTGTAGGTTGTCAGAGAAACAAAGTGGTCTTTCTTGTGTAAGCAGGTTGGAGCTCTGCACTGCTACAGCATCATTACAACTACGATCATGCTTCCAACTTGAATATGAAGGACCACAAGAATGGTCATGCTGATGAAGGACCATTCAGAGCAACCATGCCAGAGATAAATATTTAGCTGTTGCACATTCCTGCATGGTTGGTTTGTTCCTTTTACGCAAAGTTCCCAAGGAAGGGAAGACTTAGCATACTGATTACGAAAGATTGAAATTCACCCCCACAGCAAGCACCAATCAATACATATAATACATGATCTAAAGCATATGATGACTTCTAACTTCTCAATGGCATACTTCTCTTGTGTACTCTCTGATGATAACAATATGTTTATTGATGTTCATGGGTATAGTCAGTTTTACTAAATCTGGAAATTCATTGTATAATGTTTATAATAGTCATTTGGGATTAAAGCACAGTAGAAATTTTATGAAATATTTGGTAGGCAGTCTTGCAATATGGCATTACTAGAAACATATAGATCTGTTTTTATTTATTCTTGTTGCTCTGTCACTTTGAATCATCAGCCATAGATAATGGCTTCACTACACTGCATACTCTACTTGAAAAATTAGAAAAGAAAACCAATCCCAGAACACAGAAGGAGGAGAAAAAGCAATTACAACAGAGAAGAAAGACCCATAAAGTAATACAAAAATAATGCTGGTAAGAATAATAAAAGCAGGACACAGCATAAAATACGCAAATACCTTACAGGCCCCATGGTACAGAAATTCCTATAATATGTATTTAGGAGCACATTACTCATTTAACAGCAATATAAACTGGAAGAAGTTTTGTTTCTGTTAAGAAGCTCTGTTACCTTAGTAATTGTTTCCAAATGCTAAATCCTAATAATAAGCACACCATTTGAACAGTATTGATTTCACTTCTTCCAGTACTGGGAAAAATTTATATTTCGAGGGGATGCTCATACATGCTGCAATATGAACCTCAGGCACTCTTAGCAAACAATTCAGTCCCCTCAGACACTGAGTGAATGCAAACCTCTGCCATTCTCATGGTGAGAGAAACTATGCCTGGAAAGTGGCAAACCACTGAAAAATAGCACGCAAATTGTTTCTTAGCATTTCTAACGTTTTCATCCCTTAAATTACATTTTCAAGACTGATAAAATTTGCTATGTCTAACCTGTATAATTATATAGATTAAAAAAAACCTAGATAAAACAAAAAATTTTGTATTCTTGACTACAGATCAGATTACAATCATCAGTTATTCTGGATGAACATTTGTGCAATCTCCCATGCTATCCCAAGGCAAGATGACACATTACTACTTCCAGGTGAAGGTCAAAAGTTATGCAGGCAGCGAGAGGAATCTGAGAACTGGGAAAAAAGAAAAATCTCAGTCTGTTTGAGGTATTTTACATCCTTCTGGCACGAAGAAATTAATGCCATTTATACTATGCCTCCTCAGTAATGCTAGAAAGGATGCAACAATTTATGAATTCACCTTTGGCTTTCTTCACAGAAAGAGACATCAGACATCTAAACAATGTAAAGTCCTATTTGGCTACAGCACAGGGCAATGATGTATTTCATTACTGAGAGGCAGGTAACAGCGTAAGTTATTTTTTCTGCGTGAGTATTCTGCTATGCAGTCTGTGTTTTGATCAAGTTCAGAGAAGGTTAATACAAACTCTTTGTAACTTGTCATACCAAAGGCTGAAAGTGAGAGTCTAAAGAAAATCACTCTGTGCAACCACCCTCCTCCTAGCCACAAAGAGCAGTGGGACTATGGGTATACTGCACTGCTGCTCATTCAGTTTTATATTACTTAAATGATATATGACACCATTAGATGTTGTCCATAGTTGGTTAACGGCATCCTATTACACAGTAATAATTACAATACTTTCTGTTAAAAACAGGACTGTGAAAAATGACAAATGTTAACAGAGCAGCAGAAGTCCAAAAGGACTTGGAGACCTCTGTAATACAAATAATGCTCTGAGGTTTGTAAGGACTGAATCCCTAACAATTACTTGAATTCCCTGCTTGGACCCACTATTGCCTTAATGCTTGCTTCTGCTTTTCTCTAGCTCAGTTCTGTGTTATTAAAGACCGCAATCTGCACAACTGTTATGTTAGGGCCTACAGCTTATCTGCACTTGGTTTATTTCGTATTTGGGGTCACAAACACTGTATTAAAATAATTACTCTAATACCATCTTCTGAGTAAACTGAAAGCACATTTACTACTAAGAGGAAACAGATACATCCAGTTCCTGGTCCCACAGCAGGAGCAAAAGACAGGCTGAGAGAGAGAGAACAAGTCCTCCAGAGCCATGGCAGAGAGATGTACATCCCCATGCAGAAGCACCCTGTTCCTAAACACAGGTTCTGATTTGGCAGATGATCTGGCAGAAATCGTGAGTTTTAGAACCCCTTTGATTCCCTGTGCAGACATCTTTGTTGGTCAACAAAAAATCATAAATTACTCCAACGAAACATTGAACATGCTCATTGGGAGTTATCTCTTTAGCTATGCCCTACAGCATCTGCTCTGGATGGCTACACACTGCATGTCATTTATGCCATCATGCATTCAGGACCTAGGGCCAGATTCAGCACCCTGTAAACATCCTTACTGAGCTGCGGACAGAAGTCAGTTCCCTCCGTCAGCTTACAACAATTGCTCACATTGGCCAGGTACAAGGTGTACACTGTCTCTGTCCTCATGGGAACTTCAAAGCCTTGCCCTCTCTGCACTGCTCAGGACTTTCCACTCCCAGCAAAGGCACGTCACCTCTCCCTCTTCAGAACAAGAGGGAGTATCAGTCTTTTCCATTAAGAACAAACCCAGACTGCATTGTAATGCACTTTTTACTTCTGTATTTCTTTTCACAACCAAGGCCTGCTCTTCTCCTTGCTCTCACTTACAAGACTCTGCACCCCTCTCCTGCCACTCTGTCTCTTGAATCAACCATTCAAGGTGTCCTCTAGCGCATCCTTCTCATATCATACAGGGATAGCACAAGGCTCTTATTTCGATCTCCACTTTCCCTCCCTACACCTATAAAATTTATATCTGGAAACTTCATCTATAAGCTCAAATTTAACCATTCCTTCTATTCCAGTCAACTCTTGTGACCAAGGTTCTGATTTTCTACCAACTGTCATATAACTCGTAAATGACTTCTGCCTAACAAAATGAGATATTAAAAATGTTTTGTCCACAAGCCCTCCCCCATTCTCTCAACTGCCACTCAAAATGCTTCTGTTCTACCTGTCACTCTAGGCTGGAACCTAAGTATCATCATCTCTGCAATATATATAATATTTAATTACGTCCACTGATCTATTGCAAACGTCAGTCTGTCTCCGAGTATAACAATACTTATTTAATAATTTCTTCCTCATTTATTTTCTTTCTCATTTAAAATTTGTTTGTCCTCACTTTCAGTCTCTGTTCTGTCCCCAGCTTAACACCTTTTACTGCTGAAATTGTTATGCCTGCTTCCAGCCTCATATTCCAGTCTCTGATATACTGCCTTTCCAAACAAGTATCATCATGCTCCCTTTTTACTTCTCACGTGTGGGAAGAGTTTCTAGGAAAACAAGAAATCTACTTTTTGATCCTACTAATCCCCTTCTTAAGTTTCCTATTCCAACACCACCTTCTTTGACAATACACAAGCTGCTGTTACACTACAGCCACCAAGTTGAACTATATTGCCCCCCTGTACCCTGTCAGTAATGAACACAATACAAATGCACAGTCATACAGCTGGGTCAGCCCTATGATGCAGGCTACAGCTTTTCTCTGAATACACTGCTATTTGAAAATAAGTACCTTTAAAAAAGCCATCAAAATCACCCAAACAATCCTAAACACTTAATTCTTCAAAAAATAAAATCACCGTTCTGGGAAAAGGTTTCTTTTAGGGAAAAAAAAAAAAAAAAGATTTGAGCAACTTCCTCCTTAAAAGTATAACTGAAAAGGCTCAGGGAATGACGTCAAAAGCTATGTTTTTCTTTGATTGACTTGGAAACTACCAGAGAAGAGCACAGACTTAGGAAACACGTGACCTGCATCTCAGTCTTAGAAATTTTGTAGATACACAGAGGTATTATAGAAGCCTTCTTACATTATCATCAAAGCTAATAATTGGAGACATTTATTGTCCATAAAACCATTCTGAGCTCAGCAGAGACTGACAAACAGAATTATTCAAAATCATGTGGCAATTCATAGCATCTGCAGATACACAGTAAGCTGAACCTGAGACTGATTCATATATCCTAAATACTTTCCACAGACTTACATTTAATCTGAAGTTGTCTGATACAAAGTTCACATTTGTGATCTATGCTTTTGTTCCTGCTACAATTTTTACTTCTTAGCTAAAATTTGAGTAATTAAAGTCTCTTCTCTCCCAAAGCTCACAGTTCTTCACTGAAAAAGTCAACAAAAATGAAGCAACTGGACTGACTGGCTCCAGAACTGCACTTTATGAGTGCAAGCAGGCATGATTTAGAGCATCTAAAATATCCTCCTTTCTTGGACATGAGCACATCAACCAAATTAAGATGGGTAAGTGCTAATGTTTCAGCTACAAGCGCTTTTCATTTGTGGATCGTTACCAAACAGAGTACCATTATCCCCAATATTGCTGGTAAGATAACTGAAACCCAGAGGTGATGCTGTAACTCACTGCATAAAAACGATTCATTGTGCAAGACCACTAAATAAGCCTGTTTGTTTGCAGCTCTGTATTTTCAAGCAGCAGAATCTGAAACAGAGGATGTGGTGTGCCACATCAGCACTCAATACGCATGAATGGTTCATAAAATTACAATTTAGGAGAGCTTTAACTGAAACGTGATGGTGTAATTTTTGTAAACAATTCCATTAGATACTTATTTCAATTTAGGGGATTCTAAAGGACTAAACATTTATATATGTCTCAGGTATTCTTGTACTTCATAAATCTATGATGCAAGATTTAACTATGTAATTGCATATAGCAAAGTAATTGTCGCTGTTATAAAGTGTATGTTTACCTGTACAAGCTGCTGTTAGAAAAAGGCAGTAGCTTCATACAAGTGAAAAAGCAGGAAAGCAGACATACTGCTGCTGTGCTTTGGTGTTTCATCAGGGCGCCTGCAAGTGTTGCTGAAGTATTTTGTAACATACAGGAGAGGATGCTCCCAACTGACAAATTATGCCTCTTACCTTTACTCTCACTGTGACAGTAGCGAGACCAGGAGGCATAGTGCCCTTGCTATCGAAGGCTTCCACAAGAAAGGTGAAGGTTGCTTCTGTGTCAGAGAATGATTCATAATCCAAGAACTTCAAAAGTGATAACTCGCCTGTATATTTGTTCAGTGCAAAATACTGTAGTGCTTCCTGTGTCCGAATTCGATAGTTAACATCAGAACCAAGATCAACATCCTTTGCCTAGAGCATGCCATCAGAAACAATTAAAAAGATGTACTTAAAAACAAACAAAATCCATTTTCAGAAAAAATCCCTACTAGATTTAAAGAACACAAAAAAGCAAGCTACTGCAAAGAAATTTAATTTCATTACATTATTCTAATAGTATTCGATATACTTCATACTATCACACAAACATGAGGAAGACAAATCCACTTAAGGTTATGAAAATCCAGAGACATCTGCCACATGAAATGAGCACAGCATTCTGGGCAAGAGTCACTGGAAGCTCAGTCTATTCTTGTTCTCCTCCCTGACCACCTGCTATGGGCCACTGTCAGGGAGAGGATGCTGGGCTAAGCAGACCTTTGATCTCAGCCCTGTAGGGCAGCATTGATTTTTTTATTTCATACCAGTATTTAGACAAAGAATATGCAATTGGCTTAGCTGTAATTTGACATTAGAGTTATGTGCAGTCAGGTTCAGAGAAAACCGTTCTTGTCAAAATGGTCTCAAGATGGATTCTTCTTACTAAAGGATGATGACCAAAACATCAAAAGGATATGTAGACTACTTACGGGAAGTGAACCTCAGCTGTCTTTAGAGATCTAGCTCATTCTTGAACAATTAAGTCTAACTTGTCTGAGTATCTTTTATAGTCAGTGAAGAGAAGGCAACGCCTCACAGTGCCCACTTTACTCCAGCTAGCTTAGAAGATGATGCTGATGTTGGATGAATTGCTTCTTCAAGCAACTCCATTAACCATAATGTCAGGTTAGACATCTAGGTTTGACTTCAATGTCTCAATCAATTGAAATAAAGCGCTCTCTTCCTACTGATGTAAACAGGTAGAAGCAATATGATGAGCTTTCACAAACAAATCAAAAGCACTTAAAACGTGTAAAATAATATTCCCAGAAACAACAATAGTAGTGTAAGTTTTGTTGTTTGTTTTTTAATAATTGCTCTTATTGCCAAATGAACCTCAGCTTCAAAGTATTTTTATGTACCTGTCTAAGGTCATGCATTTTTCAGTCTGTTAAGTGTCATAACTTCCCCCACTCCAATCGTTTACTCCAGTCTCACTGACAAGTTAAATAAGAACATGTTTAGTATTGCAGAACATTTACAAAACATATTCCTCACTCTGTAATGGTTTCTTACCTCTATTTGCAGGAAGACAGTGCCTGGTGGTAGATTTTCTGGCACGCAGACAGTGTAGGAAGCATTAGTAAAAACAGGGCTGTTGTCATCAATATCCAGTACCTTGATTGCTAAAGTTAGTGTTGAACGGCGGGGGTCCACAGCTCCATCTGTTGCTTCAACAATAAGTTCATAATAGTCCCTTACTTCTCTGTTCAGTTTAACTGCTGTATAAATGCTGCCATTTGATGTGATTCGGAAAAGACTGTTGAAGTTTGCCAGACTGTAATGAACTTGACCATTAATACCAGCATCTGGGTCTGTAGCCTAAAGAAACAGAAAAAAGAACAATGTTTTAATGCACATTTTAAATATAAGGGACACACCTACATGGGAGTAACAAGGTAAGCTAGGTTAATAATCTACAAAGTACTAATGCTTGTGTGGCTATTCAGCATTTCTTGTTTACAGCAGCTTGCCTCCCTCTGGGATTTTGCTGAAGATAAAATATCCTACAGAAACAAATCTCTCAATTTGCAGCGACAGACGGTGGGTTTACTGGATCCCAACTGGACTTCAGGAGAAAATACACATTTAGTTGCTCAGCCTTGCACAGCTGTTGACACAAGCAGGAGACAAACTAGATGTTTTTAAAGTCAAGCCCACAGACACTTCTAATGCTGCAGTATCTTCAGGGTTAGGTGTTGTCTGAGGGGAATTTTTACTTTATGTTATTTGATTTAGGTGTTTCATTCCTGCCCAAATCATTACAGAGTATATACTTTGATGAAAAATGGATGTAGTCAGCAGATAGCTAGAATGGACACATTAGTTTGAAATTCTCATTTCACTTAACATGTTTGTCACATTTAGTGATATTTTAATAGTTGCTCTCCAAAGAACTACTTAACTTTCCATAGTTTATCACATTCTTCAAAACCAAACGTTCTCACATTCCATCCTTCTTCTACACTCAGAGACAGATGATTGCAATAGAAAACTGTTCAGATTTTGTTTAATTGACATCTTTGCTCTCACATACTGAAGTAAGTATCAAATTTCAGTATCAGCTAAATAATTCTTGCTATTACATAACTGCCCTTACAGGGATGGACAAAATGCATGGTTTTCCTAGGCCCTCAATATAGTCTGAATGCCAACTTGCTATTGTTTCTTCTCTTAATTAAAATATGGCAAGATGGATAAGGTTATGTAAATTAAACAAAGGACATTCTGTGAACAAGGTATTTTCATTTACTTGACTTTACAAATGAGGACATCTGGGAAGATCACAAAAGATTTTCATGTCTTGTTCTCAGAACAATTGTCAGGAAGTTTCCATGAATGTTTAATTCTGGTGAAGGTGTTTGTTGTAAGATTTTGTACCAAAGCCATTTATTTTCTCAGAAATCAAGTAAAAGTTAATTAAAATTCTTAATAGGAAAAAAAATCACTGTGCTTTCCCCCTGCACTACATTAGTGCACTAAGCAGTAATAGCTACAACTTCATAATGACCAGTCTATGGATAACACTTCCCTTTAATCAACATCTTCCAATGTATGGTTGATTTGCTTAGTTTAGAATCAATTCTATTTCCTCCGTAGAAATAACAGATTTGAGGCAGAAAGACCTCCTAGATGACATACTGGAAAACCATCAAAAAGCTAGTCAAGGAGAAAAGCTTACAGTATACAGTAACAGACATAGCCCCACTGAAAGAAAAGCAAATACAGGAAATGTAGAGTAAGTTGCAGAGCTTCTGGACAAGGTACTAACAGCAAGATTCACCTTCACAGACACACATCTCCAACACATGCATGAGGTCAGTCCATATACTTAGCCTCTAATTTAAGCCAAAGCCATATTATAGCAATTAAATTGATGCTAAACAGCCAGAGTTAAAAACCAGACAAAGTATACTAACCAAACATCCCACCTAACAGTAATTTGGAAATACTACTGTATTTAAGATTAATTCAGAAGAATGTTTTTGAACAGACAAACTTATTTTTTAGGAAAGTAAATTGAAATTACTTTCAAATCTATGGCAGGCTTTGCAATTCAGTTCCTAAAAACATGACTAAGTATGTTGTAAACTCATTCATGTACATACTTGGGCATAAACACCTTTTCCACATTCTGCAGGACTGATTTATTTCTGCGGAGAATAGCAGGCAAATCATCATTATTAAATCCAATTAAACTAGTTGTTATAATACTACAGTAACACTGGTGAGAAGTCAACCAAAGATGTGAAGACAAACATTAGCTCTGTGCGTTTTTACATAACTTAGTCTTATGCTTCTACAGCACAGGGCAAATTCAAATTTCAGAAAGATGTTCTTGACTGAACCATGAAATTTCACAAACAAAAGTTTGCTGCACTCTGTCCACTACAATTTCTACCATACAGATTCTTTGATTATCTATTAGATAAAACACTCCGCCTCCAAACTTCCTGCTCTACCTGTGGTGTTACACCACAGATGACAACTGCCTATTTACAGAATCACAGAATCACAGAATAGTAGGGGTTGGAAGGGACCTCTGTGGGTCATCTAGTCCAACCCCCCTGCCGAAGCAGGGTCACCTACAGCAGGCTGCACAGGACCTTGTCCAGGTGGGTCTTGAATATCTCCAGAGAAGGAGACTCCACAACCTCCCTGGGCAGCCTGTTCCAGTGCTCTGTCACCCTCAGAGAGAAGAAGTTCCTCCTCATGTTCAGACGGAACTTCCTGTGCCTCAGTTTGTGCCCATTACCCCTTGTCCTGTCACTGGGCACCACTGAAAAGAGCTTGGCCCCATCCTCCTGACATCCACCCTTCAGATATTTGTAGGCATTTATAAGGTCCCCTCGCAGCCTTCTCTTTTTCAGGCTGAACAAGCCCAGTTCCCTCAACCTCTCCTCGTAGTGGAGATGCTCCAGTCCCCTCACCATCCTTGTAGCCCTAAAGATTTTTTAAAGATCTTTACAAAGATGCCATCCCATTGCTCAGGCAGCGCTTTGTGTTACCCATCTTTGATGAACACCATGTAGAAGCACAGCCACAGAGGAGAAGGGCAAAGCTAAGAAGTCACAACAAGTTGTACCAGCACTGTCCAACCTACTTACAGGTGGCTTTATGACCCCGAGCTACTTAGGTAGGCCAAAATGTCATGCGTGGTGGCTGCCAAGCCCATGCCAGGGGCTGCCTTCTCCTTCCCAGACTTCCCTATTGCACAGCAGAGGGGCTTTTATGTCCCATAACACAGCCTGTCCTCATGCCTTACCTCCTCCACCATGATCTCCCCACAGGCTGCAGGGGAACCTGCTCTGGTGCCTGAAGCTCGTTCTTCCTCCTTAGCGCACGCAGGGCTGTTACTCCCTCCTCGCTGCTGGGAGGAGCTTATCATAGAACCATAGAATGGTTTGGGTTGGAAGGGACCTTAAAGATCATCTAGCTCCAACTCCCCTGCCATGGGCAGGGACACCTTCCACTAGACCAGGTTGCTCAGAGTCCCATGCAACCTCTCCTTGAACACTGCCAGGGAGGGGGCATTCACAACTTCTCTGGGCAACCTGTCTCAGTGCCTCACCATGCTCATCATAAAGAATTTCCTCCTTATAGCTAATTTAAACCTACCCTTTTTTAGCTCAAAGCCATTACCCCTTGTCCTATCCCTACAAAGCTTTGCCCTTTCTTCATTCTGCTTCCCAGAGGCTCCACCAGAGCCATTGATGGGCTGAGCTGTGCCTTGTGGGGCCACTGCAGCCAGCTGGAATCAGATGTGTCTGGCCTCTCCTCATAGAGACCCCTCAGCCCCGCTGCCAGGCCCAGGCACCCTGTACACGCGTGTCTGTATACATGTATGTTTAAAATGAAAGTGCATGTTTTTAAAGAATTGAAACAGATTTCATTGTGAAAAGAGCTTTAAGAAAATCCTATTATTTTACCAAATTAGATCACTTTTACCGTTTAAGATCTCCATTAATTAACATTTTATCACTACAAACTTGAAAAAAGATAATATACTCTGTATACGTATGAAAGAAAAAAGCTTAATCTGTTTTCTAATATAATCCTATCTCAAGGGTATACAAAATTAACTCTTTCCACACGTAAATCATTTCACAGTGCCTCTCAGAGCCTGTGGGCAGCAGCTCCATGGAGAAGTCCTCTAAGGACTCCCTGGTGCCAAGGTTACTACCTGTTCCTGTTTGTAGTTATTACTTTGTATCAAAATGGATAACTTCAGGTCATCGCAATTTAATCCCCACACTCTTGTCACCGACAGGTACAAACTGGCAAGCACATATTACAAGCCTTGACTGGAAGGTAAGGGAGGAGGAGGAGGTCTGCACAATGAGGAGCTGGGCTTTCGGAAAGTCCTGCTTCAAAAATCAGCTCTGCTTGAACTTATCACTACCCTTAAAACAGAAGCCAGCAACATCCCAATAAATTTAATATTATTTGCTCATTACCAACACTGAGCTGAATTACCTGAGTATACAGTTACCAGAGGTGGAGAGAAGCAAGGAAACACTTCATTTCTATATTATCTGAGTCCCAAGGAAAGTCCCAAAGACAAGGCCAAGGAGACTATGGCAGGACTAAAAAGAGGCAAGAGCACATTCTTATGCCCAGTGCATCACACAAGGCTTTCAACCACAACTCATCCTCACCGATTTGCACATAAAAATTATGGTAAGAGTCTTTAAGCTTTAGCTGGTGAAAGGCTACCAGATGATAGAAGATATTAAAAGGAGCTACAGATCTATTTAGAGGCAGAAATCTTTTCACAGCCTTGCACATGTTGCTCATACAAGAAATTTGGGCTTTGTAGAGGCAGCAGAAAGAAGAAACAGCAGGCGTGACTGCTGTAGGCAACACAGCCCCCAAAGGCAACAGGGGAGACAGATACCATAGAAATTGAGAACAAAACAAAACATAAATCCAAGAAGAAGAAGGAATGAGCAAAATGAGGGAAATTTCAAAAGTAGCAGAAAAGATCCCAAGGTTGGACAACAGTGTCATTGCATCTCAAATACTCGAGGTGGTGAGAATTTCCTCCAGCACCACTAATGGCTGAGAGGATCTGACAGACAGAGCTGCATGTGCTGCCTCTGTCATCTCTAATATATGGTACCACATGGAGGTGAAAACTGGCATATGACCACCCACTGGATATGGTGAGTAGGATATATCCAACTACAAGAGCTGCATGGAGGTACACTATCTACATAACCAGATGAGCACTCAAAGGAGGAGAGGAGAGCTGTTTGGGGTGACCATGTCCTCTCATCACACTCCTTCATTCGGCTCCCTCGAGTTTACCTGCTCCCCAAATAATTGCTGACCTACACGCCCTCAGCCAGCCAGTCAACCCACAGCAGTCTTGGACCACAACAAGTCTCAGGCTTGTTTCAGTTCAGTCCAAGTTTGGTGGTCTTGGGATTAGGACACTTCAGGCTCTTTTTGAACTTCTTCACAGTGACTTCACAGGTATGAATCAAGGCTTCGTTGGCAAAACTGGCCATGTCAGCCTGTCCAGAAATAGACACAGAGTACCTGTTTAAAGGACACAAGCTGAGCCACAGCATACTACAAATTCACACCAAGAACTTCTCCCTGATGTTCTGACTCTGTCATCTGGTCCTGATGTTTCTAGTCAGTGCTTTCTCCAATTGCTGCCAAAAATCTATCTGCTAGGAGTTTTGAAAGGATGTCAGCTCTGAGGTCTCTCCAGTAACCATTTTCCTTGTGTGTTTTCAGCTGTAACAATGAGACACAAATTACAAATATTATTTTTCTCTTGGCTACACCAACATTCTTAATAATTTCTTCTATTAAGGTCCATTAGGAGTAACAAAGATCAAGGCAAACACTGAGCACAAAATTGGCCAGAGTTCTTTTTATTCTCCATAACACAGTCTCTGTCTCACCCTAGCTTCAAAGACCTACACATCTGACTTTGCATGTATGTGTAGGATATGTGCAGAACACATTTTTCTCATCTAAGAGAGAATTTTTTTTCTCACCACAGCCAAAGCTGTCAAAGTTGAGGGCAGCATGAGTGCTAATCCACATTTCCAAAGACGACCACTCACTCTTCCCCATCACAGTGGGATGTGTCAAGACCAGACAACTGAAGAAAGAACCTACTCATTTCTACCTTGTTTTCCTGCTGGAAGATTTTTTGTTGCATTCAGCCCTAACCCAAGTTCTCCTTCCCCTCATCCCTACAGTCATCAAAGGGAAGGAAACTATCAGCTCAAGCGCCTGTAGAGGCTGAGCCAGATAACAAGCAAGAGAGTAAAGGAGCTTGAGGCACTCTCAGTCATCACACGAGCACTACTGCAACACCTGAGTTCCCACCCATCATATTATGCACCCATCACATTACCCCAAAATCCGCGAACACATTCAGGTGTTTGATCACTTGCAATCACATGCAACATGCTTGGTAACTCTGGACAGAAAACTAAGCTGATTTTGCTATTCTGGATAAAGGTAAAATTCAGAACCATCCCTCTCCGAGCTCAGAGGCTTTCCTCTGTTCTTCTTGAAACTGTTTCAAGCAGCCTGTTAAGCAAATTTACTACACCAGTGTTACAAAACCGAAGAGTTCATAAATTCACTTAAGTCTTAAGTCAATGTGGTCTAACCAAAAGGGATTTGGTCAGGATAGAGGAGCCTGCTTTAGATAGGTCTAAGGTAATTTATTTCCTTTAAACTGACAGCATCTGCGGGAGTATAAACTAGATTTAAAAAAAAGAAAAGAAACAAAACAATCCCTTGCTCACTGGTTCCTCTTTCCAAATGCTGAAAGAGATGCAGAAAGACGAGATGCACGTTTCTATCTCTCTCATCTCATTATGTTTATTCAGAATTAGGAAAAGCATGTTCCTCTGAAGTTTCTAGTAACTACTGCTGTTCTTCTAGTAACTCCTCAGATCTACATGACTGCTCTCATTTCCATCTCTCATGGGGCTAACTTATAAAGTACTGCATGATAAAACAAACTTATTAATAAATGAATAATTAACTTTATTTCCCAGAAAATACATCCCACATTTACTGGAAATACCATAATCTACAAGGTGATAGCCTTTATCTGTTGTGGTAAGTTTAAATTTGCATTACCAACTATGCTCCAACATTACTACAAAATCCTCATGAATATAAACCAACAGTGTTCCAGAGTAACAAATTATCTTCCTCCATCTCAAACAGTTTGAAAACACAATTCTGGAAGATCTGAATTACCAAAATATCTGTTGAAGGATCATGAACTCTGAAATATAATGACAAGTGCTTAAATGTCAACAATACTAATTATATTGTTATCATTCTTTTCAAAAGAAACCTTCTACTAATATCCACAACCCTTGCTCACAGTGAGTGACAACAGGATTTAGGCAGGTTAATTGAGGGTTTATGCTCAGACTGCTGGAGCTGGAAAGCAGCAAAATAAGACAGTGTGTTCTTACTTATACTTGTCTATAAAGCAAAGGCAAACATGACAGGTATCTCACCATTAACGCTGCAAGCTGAAACACTTCTTAGGGACCACGTGGTCACCAACCCAACTTCCTCCAGATTAAGTTTTCCTTCAGGTCTTCTTCAGAGACAGAAGTTCCCCAGGTTTCATACCCATCCCAACAAAATCTCCTGATCTCCAACAGCCTCTCCAGTATTCCAGCAAACACTGCAGCTTGAGAGAGGGACGGAAATTGTGCTGGAGGATACAAAGGATGCTGTTGGTGGAAGCTGGGTTATTGTTTTAATGGATGATGACATGATTTTTTATCATTATGCATTTAATGGGTTTATCATTATGGGTAAATTTTATTATTATGGGTATAATTTTTTATTATTATGGGTGAACAGTGATCCCCAAGTCCCTCATTTGTTTCAAAGAGCAAATCAAGAGTGGGTGGGAGTGGTAAATTGGATTTTATACTTATTTTTCAGGGACGTTACTGTTAATTTTGTCCTATCAGCACATCTCCCAGATGCACTAGGAGGCCACAGATTTTTGAAATGTTTCTGACCTCCCGGTATTTATTTAAAAACATTTTAAAGAGGAAGTATCAGTCATCTGTACAAGTTTGGAATCATTCTTCTTCCCTGTATTTCAGAAAGGCTCTTCCTTTCTTTCACTTCTTTTTGCCTGCTTTTACACAGACATTCATTTTCCTATTCCTTTCACTATATGCTTTAAGCAAAGCAAATGTTGAGAAGATACCAACAGTTTTGAAGGATTTCTGTTGGCTGGACTCAAAATAAAGTCAAAAGAAGTAAGGAAACAAGGAAATACTTTTATCCTCCCCAGTGTTGTCAGCAGTTCTGTACGTACTTTTCTCTTGTTTCACATAATTAAATAAATCATGCTCCTAAACATACATGCCGTCGCTGTATGCCTATTACAGATAGTTGCAACATTCCCTTGCAGCCCAAAAACCTACAAGAGTTCATTTCTGCAGAATTTCCTACAAAACTGATATTTAAACTACATTATTCATATAAAGAAAAAAATTATTCTTGCAGGATTACAGAATTCCAGGTTTTGTACAAGTTTCAGATAAGAAATGATATAATGCTTTATTCTGTGTTCATGCTCCAGTGAAAGTATATAGAAGGGTTCTTAACTTACTTGATTCTGCTATATAATTTCTGACATACCACAAAACTTAGTGTTACACTGCAAGAAGAGATAGAGGCTTAGTTACAATGTGTCATAAATCTTAAATGTTCTGAATTATTGGTCTGCAAAAAAATGACTTGAAGAAAGATGATATAAAGAATACACAATAAAATTGGACATTGTAATATTAGGGGGCAAATTCAGTGATCTATCACTAGCTAGGGCAGTCCAACTGGGTGTAGCTGGACTAAAAAAATTGGAGATGGGAAAAATGAAACTCAGAGGCGTAAGCTCAAATTTTGGCTATCTTGAAATTTCAAAGAGCTCCTACTTCTTTAAAAGAACTGCTAATGCCCTACACACCTGTTTTGAGAAACACAAGGGGTTTTGTGTATACCCTCTAGGAACTTCACAACAGTATCTGTCCTGGGATTGGCCAGGACAGGGTGAATTTTCACCAGAAGGGACACAGCCAGGCAGGCTGACCCAGCCTGGCCAAACAGAGCAGGGTATTCGGTACCATGTGCCGTCATGCTGGGCTCCGGTGGGGGGGAGCTGGGCGGCGGGAAGGCAGTTGCGGGTCGGGAGCGCAAGCACAGCAGCGGGCAGTGAGAGTGGCTCTGTGCATTCTGCTGTTTGTTTTATGTATTCTTCTTATCTGTATTGTTGTAACTGTTCCCTTTGTTTGCTGCTCTGTTAAACTGCCCTTATCCTGACCCACAGGTTTTTGCCTGTTTCTTTCCATTCTCCTCCGCACCCCAGTGGGGGGAGGGGCGGCAGAGCAGCTGCGTGGCCCTTCTGTTGCCGGCCACAGCCAAACTATAACAGTATCTTATTGAACTATCAAGTCATGCCAGTTTATAATTTTTCTCATAACCACACTTAGAGTAATTTATTAGGGTAAAGGCAGAACATGATAAATTTTCAAATACTGATATATTTTAGCCATTATACAAGATGGGAAAACCTTTGGTAATTACTTTCACAGTCAATGCTCATTCCAGTGCATCTGGAAGGTTAGTTCAGAAACCAATTAAATGTGACTCTAAGTAAAGCCACAAAGTAAGAACAGTTAAATGCTACAAGCAAATATAAATTAAAATAAATGACAATTGGAAAACTCAAGGTTCCAAAAACATGATTTAATGGACTGGTGAACTGCCTACAAAAGTTAATCGCATTGTAACACTTAAAAATTGAGAAGATTTCTTTAGTCTGTCATGCAAACAAATCCTAAATTTAGAGACTTGCACTGCGCTTTTTTACTTGAAAGATGATTAGAAATTCTGCTTTCATGATTAGTATGTTTTTTGGCAATAACATGATCAAACAATTCAGAGATTAAATCAACAAATATAGATACAAGCAAAAATAAAATAAAAGCTTTCTAAATCACAGATGGAATATATTTATATTGTTTAAAATCTCCACAATTAACTGGGCTCCCAAACATTTCTCTAATATGTTAATCCAATTTAAAGTTATTTTTTGTCATTTCTCTGGACTGCTGGCTCTCTTCATAAGCCCACCTAATTAAAGAACACTAGAATTAGTATCTGAGCTGGAACATAACAGCCAACATTTTGATTTGAAATTACTTATCTCAGCGGTTAGACTCCTAAAACACTCTCAGTTGTGTTCTGTTCTCTTCTCTTGTTCACAAGAGAATACTTAAAGGAAATTAGTTTTCTTATATCAGTTAGAGATATCAAGGCCACAAGGTCTGAGTATTAGAATAAGGTTAGATATCTGACATGTATCACAAGAAAATTCTCAATCTTCTCCTTCTACCAGTCTTCAAAAAAACAAATCGCTAATCCAGACAATTATTCAAGTCACAGAAGAACACCAATAATGAGAGGCTACAGTCAAAAGTTAACAGGCCCAATACAAACCACTCTCATTTGTAAGCTCAGGAAAAAAACAATTTCTTATCCCAGTGACAGAAATCTGAACAGCCAAATCTAAACAAACAGAATCTGCCACAAAAAACCTAAATAGGAATGTATTAGAGATGAAACCACTGCTTCAGGAGACTTAAGTATGGCATGAGGCTGAAATAGATGAAAAGGCTTAAAAGCACACTAGGATGCAAGGTGCCAGGCAGACAAAAATGAGAATTCCTTTCATACAAAAATCCCTGGACTCTAAATAATCAACTACGGTGAATGTCAAAATGATTGAAATGCTCCTCTGATAACAAGAATGAAAATTTCTACTGCATTAAAGCGCAAACGTTATTACTCTGAAGACAAAGATGTAAATTAATGCACATATATAATATTGGAAACAGGAAAGATAAGAGCACAGCCTTTGAAATCCATTTAGTTTAAAAAGTCACCCCCTTTACCATGTTATGGGTGGCAAGGAGCTTTTTAAACTTATTTGATCTGTGCCTTAAACTCACTCAAGTTCAAGCAACTGCTGTAAAGCAGAGGGAGCGTGGCTGCAGCCACATGCTGTGAAATAGCTGCCAGGAATTATACAACCCCTTAGGGGTGTCAGCAGAAAGCAGCCAATCCTGCCTAGCACTGCCGGTCTAAGATGGAAAAAAAATTGAATGAATCTACGACTGTATCTATTTCTTCTCATGTCACAGGTTTGGACTTGAAACGATGACATCTATCTTGATTTAAAAGGCTGAAGGAATTGGCTTGTTAACACACAGGTAAAATCCAACTAGAAGCATGTGAGATGATGACATCGACTTCAGCAATGGCTATCATTTCATTTCTTCTCACCTTCTAAGTAGAGATGCAGCCTTTAATAATTATTGTGACAGCTAATTATAAAATCTGAGAGACTATAAGAGGAAAGAAAGACAAAATTAAGTTAAAATATATATTTAACACTATTCATAGAAGTTACCATTTTCTGCATTTCTCATCCTTCTTACATATTCTCTTCCAGGTCAGAAAGAAGATATTCCCCAAGGCTCAGTATTTTGAGGAAAGCAAGAAGCATAACATTTAGCTTAAACCTGAAGCAAATTCCAATACCTCCTCTGTACACAACTTTAAGCAACGTCCAGCCAAGCTGACATGAGCATGCCCTATCATGCACATGCGAAAGATTAAAGGCAGAGCCTGTGGATGCAGCGATTCAGAGAAGCTACAAGTCTTCCAAGCCTGATCAAGTATTATGGGCTGACAAAACTGACACAGGCTGGGCAAGAAGCAAGAATAAAGGCACTTACAACAGGACTTGAGTACATCCATGTCTTATTGGAAATACTCTCCCCTCTGCACATCTTGTCTGACATGAAACTATGATATGTCACCAGCACCTCTATAAGGATCTTAAGGGAGATGGTTCTGAAAGCATTACTAAAGGCCTCTCTAATCTACCATGCAGATAACTTTGCAAGCAAACGAAACCACACAGGTCCTACCAAAACGACCTTGTGATGCTGCAATCACATGAATCACATGAATCACATGAATGACATGGAAGTTACAGAAATGAGCACAAATAGAAGCTTAAGAGTAACTTTTTAGGATCTATTTTGCACTGGCAAGTTGCACCTCATTCTCTTCCTGTCTTGCTGGGGGATCCCCATGATCAGACATGAAAGAACAACAGGGAATCTAATACACCTCCGACTGCCCCAATTTAGACAACACTGTGTAAAATAAAAGGGATTTGAAATACATCTGCTACATTTCCAGCCTTATCCTTTCTAGCTTTTGTTCTTTTAATCTTCAGTATGCTCTTCACATCCCCACAGGCAGCACTCCTATGTCGGTGCCTTCAGAAACTCCAGCTGGCCGACAAAGGGCCATCAGAGTGGCAGAGAGTGAGAGCACATCAGAGTGTCAATACTGCCTCCTTGCCTGCAACAAGCCCTCCTCTCTTTGACAGAAAACTCTTCATTGCCTTTGTTCTGTGTCTCCTTGGGAAACAAATTCCCAAGTATTATCTAAGCCCTTATGGAAATCCATTTTAAGTCCAACTTTCCCACTCAAAACAAAGTAGAGCACAGAAATTTATTCTCTGTGGCAGGAGTTATTCATGGGAGTGTTTGACCTAATTGTTTTCTACCCCAATTGCTTACAATCTTACCTGTATTAGGGGAGAGGGGACCAAAGGAGGGTGTGAATGTGATTCATCACTTGTTTAGAATAGATGAACAGACAAGAGACATGAAGTTTTGCACAATGAGGAGAGGAAAGGAGAAAGCCTATACAGAAAGTCAAGAACGGGAAAAACATTTAAATAACTGTTCATGTGTTTCTAGACTATTTCCAACATTTTAATACAGGTACTGATAAATTTGTTACATCTTTATCATTCTACTTATTGACATCATAGACTATATCCCCAGACTTACGAGCATTACTATCATGTCAACCAGCAACTGTAAAAAAATTGCTAAAATAAACAGCAATAATAGTGGCTGCTGCTAATAATCAAACCACATAGTGATTTATTTTGGTGGATCTTGTATAAATAAAATAATGGATTTCATTATGAAATACATTTGAATAGTAAGCCTATTAGAAACAAAATTAATTCAATTGGGAGGGACCTCTGGAAGTTGTTTGGTCAATCCTTCAGCATCCAGGTATTTGCTTACGTCTTATTTCCTTCAACAGCCTGTAACTTCAACGTCTTCTACTGTGAATAGTGCTTTCCTCCCCCAGACTGACAATGGGCTCAGGCAGCTGATGATCCTGATATCAAACCTTGCCAAGAAATCTGAGGCATCAAAGAAGTTGAGCACCTTCATCAGTAGGTACTCTGCCTCAAGGAGCAGGAGGCCTCTTCTCTTCTTGGGTCCTAAGATAAAAATCTCTTGCTATATTTTTCCCCATGCAAAATGGGAAGCCAACATTCAAAAAGTAAAAGGACACTACAAAAGCAGCTTGTTGGGTCAGCAGTTTAATTCTTGGTAGTAAAAACACATGATGCAATGAGAGCTACCTTCTTTTACCAGGCTATTCTCATCTGTAATAGACCTTTTTATTTTAACCATATTACAGCTGCTATACAAAATATATTCCGATAGAGACCTCTCCTGTACATGCTTTGATTTTAATGTACAGTAAATCACAGAATCACAACAAAAGCTGTTTCAGATTTTAAAGAATATCCTCAGACAACATAGCTATGCCTAAATGTTCATCATCTTCTTTCAATAATGTCACTGAAGCCAGAAAAAAATTCCAAATGCCCAGATCACGCTTTTCTATACTATCTATTTGCATTTGTGAATATGAAACAGTAGAAACTACATCCAATACTTGTGCTATAAAGAGAAAGCATTTTCCATCCAGAGACTGTGAATTAGGATTGGTGGTAAAAATGACACTAAATGACATAACCAGTTTCTGTCATTCCACACCTAGGAATAAACTATCACAAGCCTTCAGTAATATTTGCATTTCAACACATCTTAGAAATTATACTAATTTATAAGATAGAGAGGTTCTGTTGCAATAACTTGTTTTATTTTATACTTGTATCTAAGCCAAAAATAGACTCAACCTAGTATTTGAGAAGACTATTGCATCTTGAGGGCACCCAGAAAAACACAAAATGGATTTTAAAGATATTTAGTACTGATTTGAAATATCATGTCCTTACATTTTAGGATGCAAAATGAAAATCAACCTCTTCAGATGAAAACAATGACAAAACCCAAAGCAATAACTTATCAATTTATGGAAACTGATTTAATTGCAGGGATCCTAATTTCTGTATGTCCAAGGTTTCAAAATAGCCTTTCACGTGGCAGATATTTCAGTCTAGCATAACAAAATTAATCTTTACGAAAACTGTAATCTTCATCAATGCTGACAAAAGTTGTTTACCTTGAAAATCATACCTGAGCTTGGACAGCTTCAGAGCAGTACCCAGCTTTAACGATACCAGGTTATAAAGAAAGCAGAACATAGACATATGTAGAACCACTTCAGTATAAGTGAAGAAGAAACTGTACTGAAGAAGCCTACAAAACCTAAAGTATAACTTGAATGAATAAGTAATGTAATTAGAAGGAAACACAAATCTACGCCAAAGAAGCATTTTTTCAATTTATAAATACTAGAAAACAACTGAAGTGAAGTTCACTCAAAAAGAACACAAAATTATCAATTATAGAACTATAGAAAGGTTTGGGTTGGAAGGGACCTTAAAGATCATCTAGCTCCAACCCTCCTGCCATGGGCAGGGACACCTTCCACTAGACCAGGTTGCTCAAAGCCCCATCCAGCCTGGTCTTGAACATTTCCAGGGAGGGGGCATCGCCAGCTTCTCTGGGCAGCCTTTTCCAGTGCTCCTCACCACTCACTTCGTAAAGAAGTTCTTCCTTATAGCTAATGTAAATCTATGCTGTGGATAGTTAGGGCCTGGCGGTCGGAAGATGTCGTGCTGTACGGAAAGGTAGGCCCCCCCCTCCTCTCCTGATAACCAGTAGCGTTTAGCCCATAGGTGTAAGCAGACGGAAGTGACGCTGTAAACCTAAGCTATATAATACTGTGCTACCCGTCAATAAACGCCATTTGCCGTCCACCACATTGGTGTCTGCGAGCTGATGGCCCGAGCGGCCTGGGGTTGGTCGCCGTGCCGTTCCTGAACCAGGTCGCCACGCCAACAAAGGCAACAAGTGGTGCCGAAACCCGGGAAAGACTCGCCTGGAGTCGGGTGAACGGCGGCCGGAGCGGCAGGACCAGCCCGGCGGGGAGGACGCTCCCGGACCAACAAGGAGGATGGAAGCCCTTGTGAAGGTCGTATCGCAATTACATAAGCAGTGGGGGATTGATTGTAAGCCCAAAGATTTTACGCTCGCAGTTGCGAGGCTTTTGCAAATTGGGGTCATTGACCAGCTGGCGGATATTCTCCACCCTGAGGTGTGGGATAAGTGCACTAAAGCGTTAGCCGAGGAAACAATGTCCTCGGGTTGTGGGAAAAAGCTTAAGTCGTGGGGGAAAGTCGTGCAGGCCCTGCAGAAAGCTATACAAGAGCAGGAGACCTGGAAGGCGGCAAAGAACTGTTTGTTAGCTACCCCAAAATTGGGAATCGGGGCAGCTACACAGACTTCGCACCCCCCAGACGATAACGGTTCTGCTGAGCCTAAAAATCAGCAAGAGGGCGACACGTCCCCTCAACTCCCGGACCCCGATCCGCTTACGGAGGGAGAGAAACAAGCTAAATCCTTCTGGGGCGGGTTAGCCGAGGAGGCTAGGGGCGCCGCGAAAGAAACAGAGTCTGATAAAGTCTGGGCCACACCACCGCCCTATGCGCCCCAAGATGGCACCGAGCACAAAGGGGAAAGGCGGGATGAAAATTCCTTTGGTGATAACAGGGAGGAAGCGCTAAAGTTATCAAGCGTACACAAAGGGGAGGCGGAGGAGAACAGGGGGGAGAGGAGCGGTAGGAGCGACCTAGAAGGGGAAAGGGGGGCCAGCGGGGGGCAGAGAGCCAACCGGCGCGTGCATTTCAAAAGATGCGCCTGTGAGGTGGGCACCCCGCCGAGCAGAGGGCGGGGCGGGCCCGGGCGGGGGGAGGAGCGGCCCGCCCATAGGGGAGGGGGCCAGAGCTCGGCAAAAACGTACTGGAGACCGGAAGTAACCAGTCAGTCGAGTTCCGACTCCGAGTCAAACACTAGCGGGGATGAGTGGCTCGTAACTAATTTAAGTTTAGAAGAGAAGAAAACAAAGATAAATAAAGTCAAGAGCCAAAATATCCCCATCCAAATTAAAGAGAAACCGCGAGGAGGAGAAATCCCTCTCACGGACTGGAGGAAAATAAAGATTACGTGCGCCGACTGGACCCCATCGGCCGCACTAGCGTTCCCGGTCCGGGTGACGGACGGGGGACAGAGGGTCCACACACCGATAAACCCTAAGGATATACAAGCGATTGTTAAGGCAGTCGCAGAAAAAGGCCTTAATTCTGCCATTGTCTCCGCCCTCATAGATGGTGTCTTCGGGGGAGACGATATGCTCCCGTTTGATATAAAACAAACTTGTAGATTGATCTTTGACGGGGCAGGGATGATCGTTTTTAAACAAGAATGGGAGGACATCTGTGCGAGGCAATTGGCCCAAGTAACTGGGGCAGACCATCCACTGCATGGCTCCAGCCTGCAGCGGTTAATGGGCACAGATCCCACAATGATTACTCCCCAGGCACAAGCCCAGGGCCTGCGGGCCCATGAAGTCATTACAACTACTCGTGCGGCCAGAGAAGCTATTCGCACAGCCTCTAGAGTCATTGCCAAACCATCGCCATGGTCCACAATTAAGCAAAGTGAGAGTGAGGGTTTCACAACATTTGTGGATCGTCTCCAAGCAGCGGTCGATTCATCAGCCTTGCCTGTGGAGGCAAAAGGCCCAGTCGTAGCAGAATGTTTACATCAGCAGTGTAATTCGACAACCAAAGAAATCCTGCGATCACTATCAGCGGGGTCGAGTATCGCAGACATGATTAAGCATGTCGCGAAGGAAGAGCATCTAACCCCGATCCAGGTGGCTGTTCGCATCATACTAGCCAGAATAAAACTAATGAAAACTGTGAGTTTTTGTTCACAGGACCGGATCATCGGACACCCCCGTAACCCGTATACCCCGGTGACCAAAGAAGATGACAAGTCAGCAAACGTTCTGTCCAAGCCTGGAAGTTCCTCACTATCAGAAGTTGTGTTACAAAATAGGAGGGGAATGGATATTCTTTTCTTGCGACAGGGAGGCCTCTGCGCTGCATTAGGGGAAGAGTGCTGTTTTTATGCTGATCACACCGGAGTAGTCAGAGATACCATGGCCAAACTTAGAGAAGGTCTAGAAAAAAGAAAAAGAGACAAAGAAGCCCAACAAGGATGGTTTGAGTCGTGGTTTAACCATTCGCCATGGTTAACCACCCTGATATCCACCTTGATAGGGCCGATTGCGATGATCGTAATGACACTAATTTTTGGACCCTGTATACTGAACAAGATCGTGTCATTCGTCAAGAGTCGGCTAGAGAAAGTTAACATCATGTTCGTAGAACACCAACAACTGCTTTAAAAATGTACCTACCCAGTGTTACCCTCAATCGTCCCTAAAAGTTAACTTCTACCTGTTTACTGTGCCTTATGTTTTCTATTCAAGTTTATAGCATATACTTTTTAACACTACTGTACAATATAGAATAAGAATAAGAATAACAATAGAATTTTTAAGATTATATTTTAGCTAATTTACAAATGCATTTGTCTAAGGTACCTTATCTTTGTAATCGTAAGATTTTAATATTTACATTTTTTAAATTGTAGTTAAGGTTAAGTAAGGTTAAGTCTGGCCAGATATTAAGTTTAAGTCTTAAGGTTAAGTATTAACACTTTTATATTTTATATTAACCTATTTAGTTAAGCATAAGGAGGGGGGAAATGTGGATAGTTAGGGCCTGGCGGTCGGAAGATGTCGTGCTGTACGGAAAGGTAGGCCCCCCCCTCCTCTCCTGATAACCAGTAGCGTTTAGCCCATAGGTGTAAGCAGACGGAAGTGACGCTGTAAACCTAAGCTATATAATACTGTGCTACCCGTCAATAAACGCCATTTGCCGTCCACCACATTGGTGTCTGCGAGCTGATGGCCCGAGCGGCCTGGGGTTGGTCGCCGTGCCGTTCCTGAACCAGGTCGCCACGCCAACAAAGGCAACACTATGCCTTTTCAGTTTAAAGTCATTACCCCTTGTCCTATCCCTACATGCCCTTGTAAAAAGTCCCCTTCCAGCTTTCTTGTAGGCCCCTTCAGGTACTGAAAGGCTGCTATGCAGTCTCCCTGGAGCTGAACAGCCCCAAATCTCCCAGCCTTTCCTCCTAGGAGCAGTGCTCCAGCCCTCTGAACACTTTTGCGGCCCTCATCTGGACCCACACCAACAGGTTCCCCTCACCTCCCCCAGCCGACAACTTTAGTTTAAAGCCCACTTCACCAGCATGGCAAGCCTATGACCAAAGATGCTCTTCCCCTTCTCTGACAGATGGACCCCATCATCTCCCTCTAAACAAGAAAGATGATAGACAAGAAACACTGTCTTACTGAATAATATAAATTTGGAAATAAATATGGTTATAATGGTTATATGCTACCAAATACAGTTCTCATGCTACCCAAAAGATCCTATTCTTTCTGAAGGTACTGCTAACACAGCAGTTAAGGGACTCCTATTTTCTATTGATATGGTTGCTACTGGAAAGAAAGGCAGATTTTTTGCCTAAATTCCTGAAAAAAAGTGCCTCCAAATTAATCCTTTACCTATAGCTCATATTGCATCCAACCTTTGTGCTAACCCGTCACTGAAGGAAATATGAAACATTATATTCAACTGTTAGTTCAAAAAAACCCAACTTGTACTTTCTTCTTCTTTCACCTGATGTTACGAAAACTGACTTCACCAAAGATAGTGATGTATGTTTCAAGTGACTGAGTCTGCATTCAGTAGTCCAGAAGACCCATATATGTTATAAAAATTTACACAGCTTCAAATCACTCAAATTAACATTACCCCAAGCACCACCTATTTTATGACATGCAATCAATTATTTCAGTCAACCATTTAACTATTTTTCCACTTAATGGCCTTAAAGTTCTCTATATGTGTGACAATTTTATATACCTGTGTGTCAGTTGATTAGTATGTTAGAAAAATATTTTAGAAGAAATCAGTAAGAGTATAAAAACATGGCAACAATGTTGTAACACTGTAATATGTTATAAGCAAGCTTTCCTAATAGTGTGTGCCTTCAAAAACAGTCTTTTAATGGGCTATTTTTAAATGAAAAAGTCTTTTCAGCTATTAACCATAGAGAAGAAAACAAATTCTGTATTTTAAAGTTCAAAATACTACTTTTTTTAGCATAAAAGTGTCTGACGACAGACAGTTTGCATTTATTCCTAAGACATTCTTATGTGAGTTTGTCTAAGGTACAGTTATTTTGTGCTCTTTCCTAATAGACTGGACAGTATGGGTAATAACATAAAAAATTTAACTCTGCACAGTTAATAACTTACCCTTACTTGACCAACAAAAGCATTGGCTTCCTCTTCCTGTACAGATAGGTTTTTAGGTAGAAACATATCAAAAACTGGTCCATTGTCATTTACATCCGTCACCACTATGTTAACAGTAGCAGTTGAGGTCTACAGAGGAAGATAACATTATGAACAAATTACCTTCATATCACAATTTCACAGATGACAACAGATCAGCAACCTTACCTTTATGTATTATGCCCATCCAGTACAGAATCACAGGTAAACAGATTATTGATTTTTTTTCATGTTTGTGTGAAACAGGAAGCATTATTCATTTGAAGAGTTTATTTTTACCTTTCTTATAGAACCAAACAGGCTCGAGACTGAATAATGTATTAGAGATGGTTGAAGGACATCAGATACCTTTTTCCTTAAATGGTGTTCCAAGGATCCTTCATTTTGAGTGAGAAAGAAGCTAGAAATATCAAAATGTGCCAGAACTATAAATTTGGAAAGAAATTACTGATTTCACTAATCAAAATATGCTACTGTGATCTTCAGCTTAGATGATTAGCCAGCCTCTTAACCGGCACAATCAAGCTACCACAGCTCTAAGGTGAGCTTAGCTGGCCTTAGCTCAGAGATCTCTGTATCATTCTTCACCCACATCACACTGACCTGCTATGAAGCATTAGAACATCAACTTTAACACACAGAAAGGCGCCTAGTGGGAAAAGCATAATTAACTATATATTTGGCACATATAAAATTTCAACAAAACATGTCTATGCTCTCTACTGAAACTTTCTACCCAAATCAAAGCAATTAGAGAGGGATATACTTTGTTGGCAGATCTTCACAGCGTCAGATCCCTTTTCACTGGTCCTATATACTGTTTCAGACACAAACCATCACATTATTGTACTTAATACACTACTGTAATTAATACATTATTGTATTTTAAATCAACAAATGCTAACACCTTTGCTGTCAGAGATACTTTTATTCGATAAATTCAAATGCAGCACAGCAGCAAGAATCATTGTGAACTGTGGCTTCAGCTTTGTTACAGTTTAAGACCATAATAGAAACAGATGCATTAGCTAACACTAGCTACTTCATGCAGTTAGTTATTTGAGAATATGCCTAAGCATTAGCATCTCTTGACTTCTCTTTTTCATGTTTAACAGTTTCACAGAACCATTAAGGTTGGAAAACCACTAAGAGCATCAAGTCTAACCATCCACCCAACACCACCATGCCTACTAAACCATGTCCTGAAGTGCCACATCTACACGTCTTTTAAACACCTCCAGGGATGGTGACTCTACCACTTCTCTGGGCAGCCTGTTCCAATGTCTGACCACTCCTTCAGTAAAGAAATTTTTCTTAATATCCAATCTGAATGTCCCCTGACAAAACTTGAGGCCATTGCCTCTCGTCCTATTGCCTTGGGAGAAGAGACCAACATCTGCCTCACTACAACCTCCTTTCAGGTAGCTGTAGAGAGCAAAAGGTCCCCCCTCAGCCTCCTCTTCTCCAGATTAAACAGTCCCAGTTCCCTCAACCGCTCCTCAGAAGACTTGTTCTCTAGACCCTTCATCAGCCTTGTTGCTCTTCTCTGGACACGCCCCAGTAACTCAATGTCTTTCCTGTAAAGAGCGGCCCAAAACTGAACACAGCACTCCAGGTGCGGCCTCACCAGTACAGAGTACAGGGGCATGATCACCTCACTGCTTCTGCTGGCCACACTGTTCCTGATACAAGCCAGGATGCCATTGGCCTTCTTGGCCACCTGGGCACGCTGCTGGCTCATGTTCAGCCAGCGGTCGACCAACACCTCAAGGTCCTTTTCCGCTGGGCAGCTTTCCAGCCACTTCTCCCCAAGCCTGTAGTGTTGAGTGGGGTTGTTGTGACCCAAGTGCAGGACCCAGCACTTGGCCTTGTTGAACCTCATACAGTTGGCCTCAGCCCATCGATCTAGTCTGTCCACGTCCCTCTGTAGAGCCTTCTTACTCTCCGGCAGATCAACACTCACACCCAATTTGGTGTCATCTGCAAACTTACTGAAGGAGCACTCAATCCCCTCATCCAGATCATTGATAAAGATGTTAAACAAGGCTGGACCCAAAACTGAGCCCTGGGGAACACCACTCGTGACTGGCTGCCAGCTGGATTTAAGTCCATTCACCACCACTCTCTGGGCTTGGCCATCCAGCCAGTTCTTAATCCAGTGAAGAGTACACCCATCCAAACCATGGGCAGCTAGTTTCTCCAGGAGGACACTGTGGGGAACAGTGTCAAAGACCTTACTAAAGTCCAGGTAGACAACATCCACAGCCTTACCCTTATCCACTAGTCAGGTCACCTTGTCATAGAAGGAGATCAGGTTGGTCAAGCAGGACCTGCCTTTCATGAACCCATGCTGGCTGGGCGTGATCCCCTGCTTGTCCTTCGCATGCTCGGTGACTGCACTCAGGATGAATCGCTCCATAATCTTCCCCAGCACCAAGGTCAGGCTGACAGGCCTGTAGTTCCCAGGTTCCTCCTTCTGGCCCTTCTTGTAGATGTGTGTCACACTGATGATCCTCCAGTCATCTGGGACCTCCCCTGTTAGCCAGGACTGCTGACAGATGACAAAGAGTATCTTGGCCAGCTCCTCTGCCAGCTCCCTCAGCACTCTCAGGTGGATCCTATCCTGCCCCATAGACTTGTAAGTGTCCAGGTGACATAGCAGGCCGTTAACTGCTTCCTCCTGGATTATGGGAGGTTTTATTCTGCTCTCCAGCCCTTTCTTCCAGCTCTGGGGGCTGACCACCCTGGGAATAACCAGTCTAACTATTAAAGACTGAGACAAAGAAGGCATTAAGTACTTCAGCCTTGTTCTCATCCTTGGTGGCAATGTTTCCCCCCGCATCCAACAAGAGATGGAGATTCTCCTTGGCCCTCTTTTTGTTGTTAATGTATTTATAAAAACGTTTTTTGTTGTCCCTTATAATGGTGGTCAGCCTGAGTTCTAGCTGGGCTTTTGCCTTTCTAATTTCCTCTCTCCAAGGAGGAGTTTCGCATCGAGGTGAAATACCTCAGTTTGAACCTAATGAATTTAAACATTGTGGCAAGAGCAACAACAACATGTCTTTTGTTTATATCCTATAAATATAACTACAGAAGAGCTGAGGCTCATAATGCAAGCTTTTGTGGCCTGTGACATGGGTTGCAAAGAGAAGGAATCAACAGTATTCTTCACCCACCAGGGAAAAGAGAAACACTACTGGGCAAAAAAAAAAAAGGGTAAAGAAGATTGAAATTATACACCAGGAAAGCCTTTCATTTCAAAAACAGAGAAGCACAGACATAGAGGGCTTATAGCATCTTCCACAGGAGCAAGAAACTTTAGGATCTGGCATGACCGATAGCTGTGTAAACTGATGCTGATGCTGTGGTGAAGTGGATAGGCAGGTTAACCTGGTATTATAATATGGTGTCATTAGTCTACGAATGCTTCCTTCAGTGCTTCATTCAGTTCATATGCAAAGAAAATAAAATTATTTTATTCTATATATACAGCCTGTTAGAAAAGTATACTAAGGGAGATAGATGCTAGAAAGAAACCTGTGAAGTTTAACGCTGATGCCTTGTTGCTGCAGACTGCTAATGCTGGTTGTCCAGACTCTGTTTTGTACTGTTCCCCCAGTTACAGTAATATCTGTAATGATGTCTGTGATGCACTCTGATACTGAAATGCAGTGTAAAAATCAAACATAGCATATTACATCAGCTGTTCGTGCTGTATCTAGATGCCTTCTGATACTGAGCTACTTTGCATCATGCTACACTGCTGGAAATCTATATAACATTACAGTCACAGCAATTACACGGTGTGGATGTAACCCCTGAAAAAGTCCCTTGCTTTAGGCACAAGACTAATCAGCCTGTTAGAAAGTGACACCTCACAGGTTTCATAAAGAAATCTGTAACCATCTTCCCTTGAAAAAAACACAGTAAAAAAGTCCAAATGTAATTCTGCATCTTTGTGTGTTTTCTGAAACACCTTCTGGTGCAGTACGTCCCATGTAACAAACCTCAAGCAGAATTACAACTTCACAGGTCCCTGCAGTAACTGCCCACAATAAATGCAGAACATCATCTGATTTTTATTAAGCGGCAAGCTCCTTCTATCTGCCACATGGGAGAAGCACTTGCAAAGGACAACCAATGTACTCAAAACCTACTCCCTATCTTAACGCATTTGGTCATGCTTTCATTGCTGCGTTGCCAGTTCAGTCTGATAACTTACTCTCTACAGGAGAGATCCTGAAACAGGTGTATCTCCTTCACCTTCCAAATCCTCAGACTTGGCAAGCAGCCCAGTCACAGATATTGAAGTCCGTGGCTTTAAATCCATCTAATGCGTTTGCACAGAGTCCCATCTGTTCACTGAGCTGCTACCTGTGCTATCAGGCTTCCTTAGCAATTCCTCTTGATAGAGGCACAGCAAAGAGTAGATCCCAAACACAAGTGGAATGAATAATATCCATGCACAATACAGCTTCTTCTGAGTGAGTTTTTCTACAGGTTTTATGTGGAGGCAAATGCAAAAAAACAATCTGTTCCACAATAAGCACCATAAAATAACTAATTAATACTTAAAAAATAAAAAACAGAATATTTTGAAACAAACTAACAAGATGCTTTCAGGCTGGCTTCTTCTATTCGCTTATGCTCAGTTATATGCTAATTGTTTCAGAAACTGCCATTCCCACATTCAATTTCTATAAGAAAAATGCACTTTACAATTTATACATCATTGTCAACATAAAACACACTCCAGAATGTTTGCTCCGATGACGTGCAATGTGCACTGAATGTAAATCAATCTCCCAAAGCTAACTTGATTCCACAGAACACAGGGCAATAAAAACTCTTGGATTTAATAAACTGAGAAAAGTATGGCATAAAAAAATATTGGCTTAAGACAGTGAGTACTTCTCGTTTTGAAAAAGATTTCTTTTCCATTCAGAAGAATTTTAACAGGATACGCCTGATAATCTGCAGCACATTTACTTTTGATGCTGAATCAACCCACATCAGCTCTCAGAAGAGCCGCCAAAACCTGGCTTTGTATCCAATAACTTTTGAATCAAGTGCTGAAAGTAAAATTACTGTTGTGATTTACTTATGGGTCTAACTTTTGTACATAAGTGCATGCCAATGAGGGGGGCTCACATACTTATTCTGGACAAACAAAGCAACACATTATGAGGAACTCTTATAAGCACTTCTCCTAAATGACAGCGTTTTGCTAAATCCAAGCAACAATCTCCTCTGGAAGCACACTATTAACAACATGACCCAGCAGCAATACTTACATGTCTTGAACAAAAAAGGGAACCTCTCTTTTAGCTTTCATGAAACCTAATCATTATAATATCCTTAGAAATACAGAGATTACTGAAATACTGGAATAAATCTAGAAGGGATCATTTGAAGAAGTACCAAAGGAGATTCAGGTTTCACTTAAGAGAAAACAGTGGAGCTAGCATGGAAGGCTGATCTCTGCTTCATACAATTAGGATTTTAAGATGAATTTTAAGATGCTTTTTAAAATTTTTATCAGTGATGTAGAGGAGGTGATGAAGCACACTCTTCTCAAGATTGCAGGTGCTGTGGTTTAACCCGGCAGCCGGAAACCAAGCACCAGACAGCTGCTCACTCACCCCCCCTCTTCCCCCGCAGTGGGATGGGGAGAAGAAATGGACAAAAGGAGAAACTCATGGGCTGAGATAAAGACAGTTTAATAAGACAACAAGAAAAATACTACCATTACTACTAATATTACTGAATATGCAAAACAAGCTATACACCATACAGTTTTTCTCACAGCCCAACAACCAATTGCGTAGCCAGTCTCTGAGCAGCAATTGTAGAACCTGCAGGTTTCCTGGAGCTCACAGATTTCAATGATCTCGCGAATTTCACAGAACTCACCAAACTCAGGAAAAAGACCGAACTGATGGGCATGTTTGAACTCACTGTGAAGAAGACCAAACTCATGGAAAAGTTCTAACTCATGGAAAAGAGAGGATTCCTGCCTCCTGGCCAACCCCCATTCATAAACTGAGCATGACATCCATGGTATGGAATATTCCCATTGGCCAGCCTGGGCCAGCTGCCTGGCTGTGCTCCCTCCCAGCTCCTGCACACCTGCTCGTTAGCTGAACAGGGGAGACTGGAAAAAGTCCTTGATTTCTCAGCAACATCTGGAAACATAAGCGTTATCTACATTCTTCTCATACTAAATCCAAAACACAGCAGCTACTGAGAGGAAAATTAACTATATCCCAGCTGAAGCCAGGACAGCAGGTGACACCAAACTGGAGGTGACAGTCAATATGCTGGAAGGCAGGGCTGGCATTCAGAAAGACCTTGGCCAGCGGAGAAATGGGCCACCAGGAACCCTAAGAAATTCAGCAAGGACAAATGGCCAGTCCTGCCCCTAGGAAGAACAAGCCCCTCACAGGGACCTGGGCCAGGGCCTGCCTAGCCAGAGGCAGCTCTGCAGGAAAGGCCTGGGGGTGTCGGCAGGCAGCCAGTGGAGCAGGAGCAGCTGTGTGCCCTGGCAACAGCACAGGCCAGCAGCTCTTGGGCTTGTATGGACAGGGGACCAGCCTGGAGATCCAAGGAAGGGATCACCTCCTCCGCTCAGTCCTCAGAAGACCACACCTAGATACTTAGATAGTGTCGGGAGAGAAAACAGGTGTAAACTGAAACCAGAAAGGTTCAGACTGGGCATAAAGAATAGTTTCTCCCCATGAGGACGAAAATGAAAGCATTTCAGCACAATGAAGCATAAGTGTTTGCTATACATTGTGCTCTAGCTTATCTTCACATTGTAGACAGGTACTGAGAACCTGGTTTCAGCACTCTCTGAATAAGAAAATAAAGAATCAAGTTTGTCATGCCTTTATATCATTAGAATAGAGGAGTTACCTGAAAAATGCAATAAATGAACTACTAGCCTGACTTGTGTATGTGAACGTGAAAGCTTTCTTGAGTTATTCTACAGGTCATTCTGTAATGTAGGATAGGACTTGCCATTGGTGCTGAGAGATTCCAGGTCAGACTAACCAACCCCTCCCCGATCAATAAGAATTGGAAAAATTGAAGAGTTTTTGGCTTGGCTTAGTTTTGCAAGAAAATGAGAAAGTTTGTGAGGATTTTATAAGAATGGAGAGAGGGAGGTAGGAGAAAAGACATTTGGAATTGTTTCCCAACTTTTCTGCTATCTAAGAAATTTTAGTGTTTTTCAAATTTTTGGCAATACTTTTGCTTATCTTAAGGATCCTACCTTACCTGCTATAAGCCCCCAGATCACAGTGAACAACTGTCTCAAATCTCTGACTTGAGAAACAGTCATGGACACTCGAATTAAGCAAACTCTGAAACTTAGTTGATCAATTGTTGTTGAATAGTAGCCAGTGTTCTAGATAAGGAACATCTCATGGTTACAAACCTGTTCAACCAAGGACACTGAATAACCCCCTGTGAGAAGAACAAACACCTGGTATCTTTAACCAGGGATGTGCTGGAGCAACTGGACCTTGAGCAGGACAGTTAATCAGAATGTTTTATGCCATTTATAGCCAACACAGCCACACAGGATAGTGCTTCACTTATTACCGAGTCTCAAATCAGACTTTCACTTACAAATTAAAAAAGCAATATTTTTGCAAAGGAAAAGTATTTTATTGAGATGCCAAACAGGAAAATTATTTTATAAAATTAAGTTTTCTATTCTTCTTAAACTTCCAAGGGTTCTAAAATAAGATCTTGTACTAAGACCAGTATTTCAAACAACCCTCATTTTAATATTAGTCACAATTTAGCAAGCTATAAAAAAAAGGATTAATTCAGTGGCAGAATCACCAAGAGCAGCATTCAAAACAAACTAGGTTAGCAGCAATGCCCCTTTGTTCTCTTCCTTTAAATCAGTAACAGCAAACTCTGAAACTGAGAAAGATTATGGGAATACTCAAAAATCTTGCTATTATTTAATCTGAATACAGGAAAAAATTTGTTATCCCACTGATGGAGTAATGCCAGCCTTTTACATGAAATAGTAGTCAGTTGGCTACCCCATTTCTTCAAGATACATAGGGCAGCAGTTCTGCCATTAACGTCAGAAACTGCTATAATCAAAGATTATTAAATAAAATCAACATTTTTATATCCCCATTAGATGGCTCCAAAGATTTACTTAAGCTCTCTGCAAGTCACAACTTAAGACCAACATGCTATTCTGACATAGCCTTTATTAGAAAGCCAATAAATTACAGTGGCTTATTCAGAACTGCAGCATGGAGCATCACTGGTAACATCATGATCATCTGTCCTGTGGATAATGTAAAAAGTCACCAGCAACACTAAAATCACACTGACTAAATTATCATTGCTTAGAAGTTATGTTCAGGGCTAGCCATAAGCTATTTTCAGTCTGTCACTGGAACAGAAAATAAGAAAGCAAGCAGACTATGGGTCATACCCTTTCTTACAGCAGTCAAGTAACTATTTGGCACACTAGCCAACAGGCAAGAAGGACCACAGGTAGTGAATGCGTGCTTTGTGGTTAAAAAATGCACTGGAGAGAGGATAAAAGTAAACACACTGAGAAAGGATCACGATATATTGTATTAATCTCAGTTTCTTATACTGCTAGAGAAGCCTACCATTTCTTATTACTATTTTCAGCTGCAGGTAGCAGGGGCTGCCTGAGATCACTCATGCTGTCACATAAACCCCGCTTAATTTTCTATGTCAGTAACTTAAATACTTCTGCCAAAGAAACCTCCAGCACACAGAAAAGTTGAAATTCTTTTACCTTTGTCAACTCAACACATCAAAATTTTTCAGTCAGTAATGAAAAGCATAAGGAGATAGAAGAGTAATTCTTGCCTTTGAATATCAAAGCAACAAAAATTACATTTAAAGTCAAGTTCTGATTGGGTGTCCATTTACTTCTGCAAAGCCAGCTTTCTTGTTTTGTTAGTGGGGAAAAAGAATAGCTGCATTGGACATCTCATAGCCTCAAGATTCAAAAAAAGATTTAATTTCTCTTCATTCATTGGTTCTCATACTTGAAGTGCTTTAACATATATCTGGAACCTATGTCCCAGCTCCCTGCAATATTACTGTCCCCCTTGTTTGGCTCTAGTCGTACCATTGCAAGGTGACCTGCACATGGCAGAGTAAAATTACATGAATGCTTAGAATTACCAGCAGCACGAAGCAGATTTTTCCTTGCAAAGTGTGGGGAAAACGCGTAGAGAAAAAGATGATGTTTGAAGGAAATCAGTTGCAGTTAGAATCTTTAATTTGCTATTTTGTTCATTACATACTTCAGAATGAAAGCAAATAGTTTCACAAATATCTTAAGAATTATGAAAAGTTGCGGTGTTTTGTAGAGGATCCTAAAAGAGACTAATCTAGTACTCTCTCATGAAAGAGCTGCTGTTTCGCTAAAGCTCTTGACATACGTTTAATTACCATTAAAAGTATTTAAACAAACTTTAGTAGTTCCCTAAAGTGATAAGAGAGAGACCTAATTCACAACTGGTTTTACATATCAACTAAATGGATACTCCTCATGCAAATACTAAGACAATACAGCAAGGATAAAACATTGCTTTGGCTGCTTTAAAACTAGGAGTTTCTACAAAAGATTTCTCAAATATGGTTTGGAAAGGAGTTTTAAAGCTACTACCGGAAATTCACACAGGGAAAAAAGCAGTACAGCCTCATAACAGACATTTCCTATTTATTACTGAAGCAAACTGTGTTTACTTCTCTTTTATAACAAACATAAGTCACACAAAAGATCAACAGCTGCAATTTATAGCTTTCTTAGGGCCACTAAAATAGTTCTTATGTATCTAATTCTTCCCTAAGCAATAAACGTAACATTTACATCACCTCCACAAATATCTTGTGTCCTAAGTAAGACAGGCCCTGACAAATGCTATGGATGATAAATTTGAAGGAAATTTTACTTGTGACTTATTTTATTTGTACCCTGCCATTTAAATTGAAGTTGGGAATTGATGAGAGCATTCTATGCCTTGGAGAGGAAACATTCTTCGCTCTGATGTCAAGCAAGTTTATTAATTTAGACAAACACGATCATCTCTAGATATAACTAGTTTGCAAATAATAAGATCTGAGGCAAAGCCCAAGGCCTTATTTGATAGAAAAAAAAACTGTAAATAATCTTGTGATCTACATATCAGGACTTATCTATATTAAATTCAAGAAAACTACACTTCAACTATTATATCCAAAATAATAGCTATTCTTTACCGAACAGGGGAAACAGCAGCTCAGATCTTAAGATACTGGGGGTGATCAGGATCAAGATAAAATATACATGAACTATATAACAGGTAAATTGCCGTGCTGCCCAAGTTCGGTGCTCTAGAAGAGTGACAGCCTTAAGAGTGACGTTGCTAATGAGAATCTAATATTGATTGGTAATGGAGATGACAATGAAGTGCTGACGTCAGAAAAAGTGAAGGGTAAACAGGCACAACTGTTATGGCCTTGGTCATTAATCTTTTTGAATGCACACAAGCTGCATAACCACAACAAACAACATCAACTGGGCCATGGGGAACAAGTTATTCTTTTCCTTTCTGTTCCTATCAGCAAGGCTGCAAGCCTCAGGTATTTTAAGAACTTGTTCCCTTCCAGTGTATGGCATAAGAACTTTAAAGGTGGTATCTACCAACCCTCTACACTTCTCCAAGTTATAAAGAAGAAATGGTCAGCTAGACAGCAAAGACATCTAGGAGAGAGAAGAGACTGAGGCTGAATGGAAAGACAAGGCTGGAGATTGTCAATAATCACACTAATGGAAAAGACCAGAAAAACCCTGGGGAGGAGACAAAGAGAAAAAGCTGTAAACCACACACAAATTTATTCCCAAAGGAAATCCCGCAAAACTAAGACCTCACACATCCAGAAAGAAAATATAAATGATGAGATCGTCAGTGAGATATGAAGAGAAAATCATTTACATTTGAGAAATGTCCTTGACAAGCACTTGGGACTGACAGGATATAGGTCTCCACTGTTCTGCCAGTCACTGGCCACGTAACTGCCCAGGCTCCAACCCTGTGCTGTCTATTTGAGAAGGAGTATTGATCTGCTGTCCCAGCAGCTGAAAGCATCTCAATATCACAGGAACAAAACATTACCGTTTCTACGGGATGAACCAGCAGTAGCTGGTAGCTTGTATCCCAAGCTATAGAGCTCAGGCTAAACAACCCAAATTTAGAGCATACTGTGTGCTACACATCACCTAACATCGTTGGAGCCTAAAGTACAAAGTAGGCTACATTTGTCATGCAGCCTGGCAGAGACAAAGATGTGGAAATATGGGTCTGCATTTAAAAAGCTCAGGATTCAGTGTCTTAATCAGAAAGATAAAGCTGTGGCATCTCTACCAATGCCTTTATATCAGAAACCAAACTGAAGAACTTCAAAATAGCTGAGGAACGTGGGCTGCCAGAGCCTTCAGCTGCAATTCTCCCAGCCTTCTTGCCTGGGTCAGCTATTTATGTAGGACTGGAGACTTCACTGCTGTTATAAAAAGAACTGAGGTTTCTGCTAACCTCCAAGATCTGTCTGCAAGGCATGCTCAGCTACAGAGGAGTTCAGGGCAAGGAGCTTTGTGTGTCTGCTCTTGAGCTCTCTTAAGTTTGTACATACAGTGCTGGCTGAAAAAATAGTCTGCCCAACTTACGTTTTCTGATCTGACTTGAATTCAGGAACATGGTATTTACTGTCATAACTATGGTATTACTGAATATACACAATAACATAATGTGTACTCAATGTTACACTATACATTACTGTTATTGTGAACTCTGCTGCGAGATCTACTTTAACATAGTTCGATTTAAGCTTATTTATTTTGGAATACAAAATGCTTCAGTAATCCTTGGTGCAGAACTGTTTCTCACCTTAAAATAATTGAAGTCATCTTTCAAAACAGAATTACAATCTGCTCAAAATCTTTGATTGAAAACTGTGATCAATCTATTTCTTTATAAGGATTACTTAAATCACCCCTTCCCTGTTAGCATTTGAAATCAAAGCCCTTACGGGGAATATTATCCATGTAATGCAAGCAGACGAGGCACACAAACACTGGAAGTTTGGGAGTCTTCTAAAGCTTGCCCTAACAAAAGAGCTGATGCATGGAGACAAACCTTCTCTCACAGAAGAGGAAATCCAGCTGGAAAATTCTTCTCATGCAAACTGAAATACACAGATCAGCTGAAATTTTTAAGGCTTTCTCATACAAAGTATGAAACTTGTCAGGAAAATGGTAATATGCAGTGCTTCTTTTTAGTTACAGTTTGTATTATTGAAAAGAAAATAATTTGAGGAGGAGTTCTTTAGAGGCGGAAATACAAAAACATTAATTTATTTTTACTGATACTTTTCACATATTTAAGAACAATTCCTTTCCACTGCATCGACGGATCAAAATAAATGTGCTACCTTGAGGTGGTATTAAAGTTACACAGTATGAACAGATTCCATTGATTTTTTTTTTTCTTTCGCAAATCTTGATTTATGGATAACAAAAGGTCAGTTAAGTAGAAGCCTTTTTCAATACAAGCCTTTTTATACACAAATTCTCCATTCAGTGAGTATTTACCAAAAGAGGTGTGCATGCTTTATTCTTGATAGATAACGGAACTGATGTGCAGCAGATACAGGTAATATTTACAGGAGTAACAGAATAATTACCGTAATTAATTCATTTTCTGTATGCTATTTGAGTAGTAAATCTTTGTCTAAATTACCTTGATCTAGTGCTGCCTGTTTTCTCCAAGGAAAGTAATTAATTCAAGTGTCATAGGGGATAGAGGCTCTAACTTATTAATGACCTTCTAAGACGACTGAAATACCCAAGTCTAACTTACATGATGAAACACAAGGCACTGAAATAAGGCTACTTCCTGTTTACTCAGTGGATGAATACCTTCTTGAAATAAATGTTGGTCTGCTCTGATCAAGAACGAGACAGTAGGGAGGAATATGGCATGGTATATGTGTCTACACAAAGCACACCAGTGTGCCTCAAGGCCCCGGTGACAGAGATATTATTAGGCTTCCCTGTTCTGATACGTCTTTGTCTAGGATCAAGAATGCCATAATATTTATTCTGCTTTCATTTACAGCCTGTGGCAATTATTTAACTAGATCATAAGGTGACCAAACACTAGTTTTCAACTGTAGGTCCTTCTGAGGGCATTGTTGTGGCAGAGGGACTACCATGACCTTGTACGAACACTATACTTTTGCATACTATAGCCACGAATATGGTTTTCAGAGCTTCTAAATTCTAAGCCCCACTGATTTAAGCTCCTGTACTGAGTACAGTGCAAACCTATGAACATTTTAGCCACACTTAAAGGTTAAACATTGCAGTGTCTCACTTTATGCATCAGACATCAGAGTGGAATCTGGAATCCAGTGCTGGATACCCAGAACCACATATAGAAAGCATAGAAAAAGACTTAAAATGTGTTCAAAAATGCCAGATTGATTCCTGCATTGGCACCCAGCTACTCTGGGCTAGCCCAGACCACCAAGAAATCAGTTCTCTCTCAGACGGCCTTTCTAAGGGTTGCCTGATGGTGCCTCTGTCTTCTGAGGAAACATGGCCCCAAACCAGTTTTGGAGTCTTCAGTTCTGAAATTATTCTGATTTTTTAATGAAGTGTTCATTGCAGAAGAAATGGGCACAGATAACAGGCAAGACCTTGGATTCACAGCTTCCAGAGATACCCTCCCAGAGCTAGGTTGCCTCTGATCTCTCCTATCCAGCAAATCTCGGACTATACCCTGAACAGCACAACTTCAAAAGAGCAGACAGACAACAGCTTCTTCTGGACTTCCAAAGCAGTTTTGTGGCCTGGTGGTCGAGTGTTTGAAGACAAACAAAAGAATCTGAATCCCTGACACTACTTTTTGAGTACCACAAAGTGACTGTGATATGGGATATCAATGTTATTGCTCTCCTTCAGCCATATTGAAAAGGAAGGCTGTAGCTGCTGTCAGTTTGAAAAAAAAAACACCCTGGATGACTGACATTTATAAAGAATACCGAATTACTAACTCCCAAATGGCTTTATAAACTAGGCACTGAGTTGCTCTGTTTTGCCATGTCTTGGGCACAAACACATTTCTGAAGTGCTGGGTGAATATTTTCAGGACTAGACTTTTGTATCGGGTGGTTTTAATTCTGCTTAAATCACACAATACACAGTAAGACAATACAATGGAGCTTCCTGGTTTTTCTATGTAAATGAACTGACACACACATGCACTCACATAAGCCAAAAATAAAGAGCACAGAAGGCTTTTTCTTTCTTCTAACAGAAGTCATGCATATTGATTTCTAACTTCTCTCTCTGAAATGCAGACGTGAATTCTTGCCTTGAAACCCCAGCCAAACGCACCACAGTTTGTGAAAACAATTTGAGCTGGATGTATCTTTTCATTCGCACATCATTCTTCTGTCCATCTAAACTCATTACTAGGGAAATAAAAATATTTTCCTGACTACCCAATTAATGCATGCTTAATTGTTTGTTGTTAACAGTAACAGGTGGTAGGTCATGTTATTCCAAGGTCAGAGAAAAACCACAAGCCTGTTAATGCTCCAGGTTATAACTCAGAACAGCTATAGCCTGGGAAGCATAGCTGAGCATTTTAAAAAGTCAAAAGCATTATAAGGCATACAAAAGTGACGAAACAGTGTCAGCTGGGCCGCACCACTAAATGGAAAGCCTTATTGCTTGGTAAAGCCATAAGCAGGTCTGTATTAATTTTGAGAGAATAATCAGTCCCCAAAAGTCAAAAGGTGAACATGACTGTCACCACACAACATAAGGCAGTTAAACAAGCCTTGGGGCTTATTAGAATATAGAAGCCTCAAATACTTAGTGCCATAGCAACACTCTTAAAAGTCTCTTAGACCCTTTATTAATGGCACATAAAAATGAGCAGAAAAAACCCCCACATATTAAAACCCAAAAAATTTTAATGTGTGCAGGACCACAGAGTTTTCAAATGCAAAAATGTGTTCAACAGACTTCACAGATGATGATAGGGAACAGTTAGTTTTCTCTAGAGAACAGCAGGGATAAAAAGGAGGGCCTGGTATACTGCATACTAGTCCAATATCCCATGGGTTTTACAGCAGAGTGGAGCAGGCAGGGCACACAGTGCTCGCCTGGTTTGATTTCAGCTGCTGGGGTGACGAGCTTCAGTCCCTAGAAAACCAGGAATCCAGTAACTTGTGGGGTTAGAAAGGCAACGATTTGTACCACCATGATCATGGGAAAGGCGCCTGGAGGAAACATTGCTTCCCCAGGAGAGTGGTGCTGGGGCTGCTGTACCCCAAGCAGAAGTGTGATACTGTGTGGGAAGTGTCCTGCTGCCCCATGTGCTGACCTCCAAACTCCTGGAGACAGAAGAACTGGAAAGACAGATCCATTCTGGCATGTCTCCCTGGGCCAAAGACCACTCTGTCAGGGTTGGAGATGGCAATCAGTGTGTGAAGTGGACCAGTGTTAAAGGTAGGAAAGATATTGAATCTTTCTGGTCCTTTCTTTTTGTTTGCTTCAGGTGAGCTTATCCCAGAGACTGATGACTCAATACTCAAATACAGGCTTCACTCACCTAAGAACTTTACTTATCTCTATGGAGAAAAACATTCTTAGTTTTATGAGAACAATGTTGAACAGACAAGAAGGTCACCATCTTGAGACAGACAACTTTTAAAGCAGCATGGGATAAACTTCTTTCTGAAAGCTTCAACAATTTCTAAGCATAGCAATGCTTACAATCTGAAATATCCCATCTAAAATGCAGTTATTTTATACACTATTATTTAAAAATTAAATCAGCTGAAGTTATTCCCCTTTAAAATCTATGTTGTAATAGCTAAAAATCTTAGTGCGGAACAGAATTTAGCTGAAAAATATTATCAATATTGAAACATCTTGAGTACTGTTCACAATTTCTGAAGCAAATTCACTGGCTGAAATTACAAAGACTGAACTTTCTCATCTTCTGCTATGTAAGGGTACTACCATGGCTTTTTATGCATCTTTATACTTGAAGGCTATGAATTAAATAACCTGCTCCACAGTCAAACTGTCAGTGCAGCCATAGCTGGCCATGCCTGAGCAACAAGCTGGACTAAGTTGCCTCTTCGAGATCCCATCCAGCCAGAATTACCCTGTGATCCAATGACTGTTGCTTACAAAACCTAACTACAAAAATGTAAAATGACATTTTTTCATGTTGTAACTGAAGATGAAAGTTCTACCTAAAAAAAAAAAAATCAGCAACAACCCCCCCCAATACCCTAATAAAGACTTATCCCTTTAAAAACCTTTCAAATTTTAAAGAAACAAGCAAATACAGAAAAGGCAAAGGAATACAAAATCCTTTTCAGTATATCTGACTCTAATTTAGTTTCAAACAGCCCACTGTTGGAGGGAAATAAATCAGGTTCTATATGTTACTAGCTAAAATATGTTAATATCATTTAAATTAAGTTGCACCTGCCTGCAGAATTAATTTTGTGATTCTAGGGAAGTTGAAACAAGTTATTCAATCAGATAACTGGTTTGCTGTAGGCCGTAACAGAATTGCTCAAAAACGCAAACCTTCATGACAAACCGCAGTTGAGTTAGTTTGGGAAGCAGTAGTTTTACAATTTATAAGTATAAAGAGATACCATTGCTTTCTTCTATAAGCTAGTTAAAAAGAAAAGGTCGTCCATGAAATTTCACTGACTTGTTGAAACAAGCATTCATGTCCTTAGAAGAGGAGTTTGCCATGTTACCACCTAGCAACTTTAAATGAGTCCCAGACCCAGGAGGAGCCTGTCAAATAGGAGAGAGTAAGTCCAAAAGATGAAAAATCAAAGAAATTGTGCAAAGACATAAGGAAGCCTGGCAAATTAGTCAAAACCACTGTTTCCTGGCATGGAAAAGGCATGGATATTTAATGGGCTGAGCTGCCCTGTTTCATCAATTTGTTTGTAAAGTAAAAGCCAGGAGACTTCTATAGCCTCATTTGTGATACTGGCAAGCCCAGCCAACTCCTCACACTTATGTTTCATGTACTGTCACCAGAAGCTTAGGATGCAAGAGCAGTCAAGTCAGCTTATCAAGTAAGTCATATTACTGGACAATTTTAAGAAGGAAGGTGACCCACCACTGGCAGAAAGTATCATAACAGAAGAAATCATCTTCAGCCAGGTAAGAGGGCGTGATGAAGACCCCAAATCAAGCAGCAGAAAAGAGAACACGCACCAGCTAGAAAGTGTGACCACATTTCACTGTCAGAACAACTAACACACACCCACCTGCAGATACAAAACCCCAGGAAAAAAAAACATATGATATTGAGGGAGCCAGGCGGATAATGAGATAGCAGGGGTGTGCATTTCTAAGTGTATGTTGTTGTTATAGCAACAACAACATAACACCACCATCCATCAAGAGCATTCAGTACCAAAGAGTCAAGTGACCTGCTGCTTCTTTGCTCATCTTTCTGCTTGTCAAGTGACTGCTGTACTAGTAAGAACTGTTATGCTTATTGAGAATTGATGAGTTTCATGCCAGAATTGGGCAATCACAAATACCTTTCACTGATGTTACAACAGTTCTTTGGGCTCGAATTGTTTGATATCCTTGTGGGATACTCTTGAAATTTTCTCTAAAAAAAACCAAAACCCAAACAACCCACTAAAAAAGTCCTTGAAATCTGCATATCATTCCAATTACTTTTGAGAATGTGGGTGTTCTTCTTTGTATTACCACACCTCTAGCCCTGTCTTCTCTGGGCTAGGCTATGCATGAAGAATAAAAGGACATACCACTCTCCCAACAACATGGCTGCTACTTGCTCCAGCCTGGCTACTGAACTTCTCACGGACTTAAGTATCAAAGATTTCTGCTGCAATAAGCAGTCCACCCTACATCAGCATAGTTCACAGACAATACTAACGAAGCCCTACAGTGAGATTTTTTTAGTGTTTTTTTTTACAGAGTTGAGCATAAAAAGCTGTATCTCACCTTATGTACAACTATTTTATGTTACACAGCATGCCATGATTAACTGGATTTCTATTAAAAAGCAACTATTATCTTCTAAATGTTAAAATGGATGAGATGTCCAGTTAAGTTCCAGGACAAAGAGAATGAATCTCTAGATGAAAGGAAGAGGAAATATCTTTTCAGCAGCCTTTCTATGCCCCAGATAGTGTTTCAGCAGCATAACATGGTCTGAAACAGAACACAACTCTTTTATTTAAATCCTCAGATTTCACAGCTGGAAGTTAGATACGAAAACAATTGAACTCATAGCTATCAAGAATGAAGAGTAGTTCACAAGTAAAAAAATTACAAAATATTAGGATGAATTACTGAATAACCAGATTTTTAATGGAAAAGGTGTAGACTCTGTTATAGTCTCTCCATGTTAACACAGAATTGTATAAAGGTTCTAAAGCTTTCATAGTACTTTGGGGGGAAAAAAAATCTGAGTAAATACTGAGCAGGAGGGCAAACCTTATGAGCTGAAGAAGCTAAAATAGGGAAAAAAACATACCATAGAAATAATACATAACATTTTCTTCCACTGTGGTGAAGACAGGTTGAACAAGGGTCCAAACCACAGAGCTTTTGTGATTTCTCCTTAGCAAACTGTCAAAGATTTCTCAATCTCAAAGCTGAACACTGCTTCCTAGAACAGCCCAGATAACGTGGATGTATTATTTTAGATCTGCCCTTATACACTGTAGTTTTAAGATCAGATACATAGCGACTTCTCCTCCGTTTATGCTATTACATCATGGCACAAATTCACAGCAGAACTGCTGCGCTCCCACATACCTTGCACAATCCAACTGCACTAAATTCCCTCTGTTGGGATTGCTGTAAACTTTTAGGAAAACTAATTCCATTGCTTCTGCTTGATAAATAAACACATATCCTTAAATAGCCCTCCGTTTTTTAATATGGAAATTGAAAATCACAATTTTGTTTTACTAAACACAAATGTGAGCAGTAGTTTGTTGGTTTGATTGCAGGGTCACTGCACGCCTGACCAATGCAAACATAGAAGACTTGGAAATAAAAAAATAAAATTGTTTAATGGGAGTTAGGAGAAGTTGCATGGGCACTTTTTCAGATTCTTCCTGAGAGCTTAAAAAAATTGAAGCTAGACAGTGCTTTCATCTGTCAATTCTGAAAAAAGTTCAAGGCCTTTGACTAGATAAAGTACAAATCTATAATGCATCAGCCCACATAACTGATTTTTAGGAGAAGGTAAGAAGAAAGACTAGTTATTTAATAGCACAGAGAAGAAACAGTAAGAAGATGCACATATTCAAATAACACAAAACCTTCACTGTAATGGTTCTTGTTGAAGAACAACAAAAAGGCAGAAGTAGCAGCAAAGTCACTCTGTTTCAAGACCAGAGGAGGTTACCCTAGCAATACAGAGGCTTTATCTATATAAAACTTTTTGAGATAAAGGAAGACTTTTGCAGATTACAAATATATTTGATCAAGACACATATAAAAGCTACTACGATTAGACTACTTCAAGTGCCTAACTACATATTGTAAGAGCCCATATTCTTTCACAGGAAACTCACCCCATCTGGTCTGCCATCCGAGGCTGTAACAATCAGAATATAGCGATCAGTGCTTTCTCTGTCCAAGGGCTTTCCTAAGGCTAGCAGTCCAGCACTAGTAATAAAACAAAAACATAAAATGTTATCACAACAGTTTTAAGGTATCTACAACCACTTTTGTTCCACTACTTTGCATTACACAAATGTTTCCCTCTAAGCAAGTTAATAAGCTTTTAGGTTTTATTACAAAGGAAAACATATTTTGTGTAGATAAAGGCCAAAAAAAATGACAAGCCAATTTCTAACATTTTCCGCTTCGATACATGTATAATTTAGGATTAAAATAACAACCTAATGATCTATAAGATTCTACAAAAGAGAGACCTACACTGAACACAGGACCCTCATTTGTTAGAAAGCTGCGCTGCTATAATAAATGAGAAGAGAGAATCACAAGCAGTCTATTAATCACACAGGAGTTGGAACATCTCTGACAACTGCAATAGTAAACTCTCGGAATACAACAGGTACGGTCTTAAGTATGGGTCTCCTCAGAGTCTTATAGGGAAAGGCCACTAACTTACATGTTGTGTAACTGCAAGGAAAGTACTGCAATGAGCTAATGCCCTTTCAGTGCAAACACAAGTACACCATATTCCCTAATAATAAAATATTAACATAGGCAAAAGTAATGTGAAAAATGAATCAGGATATTATGACTATCGATGCCCATTTAAAAAAGACTATGAAGAAAGGGCTATTTGAAAGTCATATACACAAAACACAAAACAAATACAATTTTACAAAAATGCTATTTGAAAGCATTGCAAATTCCTGTAACTGCTGAGAAATAAAACAACCTAGATTTTGCTTGCTGTAGGTGACCCTGCTTCGGCAGGAGGGTTGGACTAGATGACCCACAGAGGTCCCTTCCAACCCCTACTATTCTGTGATTCTGTGATTCTGTGATTTTGTCTCTAGGATGATCTAATTTCCTTATGCAGAAGTCTGGAAGCCACCTGGAGATGTGCTGTAGCAACACAGAGACAATATTCCCTTCATGAACTCATTACTTTTACATTAGGAAGCATCACAAAAGCACTGTTCTGTTGACAATCCTGCCTAAGCAAGCTAAACGCTGCTTAACCGAACTGACAAAAGTGGTATTTTCATGACCAGCCCTTAAGCTCTGCATTTCATTTACTGGTTTTTGGCGTCTACTACTGGAAGATACTCAAGCATGTAACAAATTAAGATCTCAAATGTCACCCAATGCACAGACTATTTAATAAATCTGCACCAGTAAACATGAATCCAGGATGATATTTATCCTCTTGTTGTATGGCTAAGTAGCTTCTCATATGAAATTCCTCCAAAAGGGTCACAGTTGGCTCTTCACATTTTAAGAAAAGTGTAACAGCACATCATTTTGCAGTGCAAAATCCACATGGGCTGGGATCTTGGTATGCTGTGACGTTCCATATGTTATTCCATTTTTAATGGGCATATCAGACACATGAATTTGTCAGGCACAAGTATAAATCTTATTGGTTGAGCTTACATTTTGTGTTCATAATCTAAGAACCTAAACAGATACTGGCTCAGAAAGAGGTCTTATTAAAACAAACAAACAAAAAAGCCAAACTCAAACCAAACAAAACCAAAAAGTCCCACCAAACTATAACGCCTCATTAGCTGTCCTTCAGAACACTCGGATGTATATAATCTGTACCTAATTATATTTTTTCCATTTAAGATTAGAAATTTCTGCAGAGTTTCTGCTGTAAGAAGTTTCTTCTTACTCTCAGGGAAGACCTCAACAAACTGAACCTAGGCGAAGACCTTTTCCAACATTGTTTTCAGCAGAGAGAAATACCAACACCTCCTGGCAAGCTGTTACTGCAAGCAGTTTCTTCAAATAAATACAACAGAAATAGGTGGAAATGGTGAGTGGCATCCTAGGACTCTGTCCTAGAATTAAAATGTTGGTAAATAAAATAATATCCAGGCTCAATAATAAATTAAAAGAATATTTCAGGAGATGCTACATTCAAAGTGCCTCATTGCTACATAACGAAAACTTAGGCACATATCATGTTTTGCTTCTGTTCTGGTTTGGGCTGCGGCCGACAACAAAACCGCCACGCAGCCGCCCCTCCCCCTGCCGCGGTGCGGAGGAGAATGGAAAGAGACAGGCAGAAACTGGTGGGTCACGATAAGGGCAGTTTAACAGAACAGCAAATAAAGGGAACAGTAACAACAATGATACAGAAAAGGGGAATACACAAAACAAACCAGCAGAACAGAACCGCTCTCTCGGACCAAACCGCTGCTGAGCACTCCCAAGCCGCGAGCGCATTCCTGCCGCGCCGCCCCCCGCACCGGAACCCAGCATGATGGCACATGGTATGGAATACCCTGCTCTGTTTGGCCAGGTTGGGGTTGGGTCAGGCCACCCAGCTGTGCCCCCTCATGGATTCTGGTGAAAATTAGCCCTGTCCTGGCCGAAACCAGGACATTATCCACCTCTTATTCCATACCATCTACGTCATGCCTAGGTCCCTCATTGTCCAGTTGATCATCACCACTTCTCCTGTCTCCAGATATCATTCCCTTAGTCTATGGATCACCACTCTAAAGTGTCCGTTGAGTTCATTTAATCCATGACTGCGGGCTCCATCTGTTGTAATGGTCTTCCGTGGCAGGGGAGGTGATGTGTGGTGATGGGCGGTCACTTACTGCATCCAGAGGTCACGGCTGGTGTATCTCATGCGGCCCATGCCCACAGTCTGCAGGTTGGAGATGTCGATCTCGATGAAGTCGCTGGGTGCCAGTTGTTGAAAACCAGGTCCAATCCCACTTTTCATCAAAAAGTCCATCCTTCTTTACTCTGGACGATTCTTACTACGATACTACTGGTACAACACATAACAATTATAACAGTGATAACAGACAGTGACAGGGTTATTTAACAATTAACTTTATACAATTCATTTATTTATGGACTATTCTCACCCAAAATCAAATCCCCATGAGGTACACATCGGACTTCCCCATCCTTCCTCATTACCCACCAGGTACACCCAGGTCCTTGAGCAAAAACAATCCCGCGGACGGGCTTGCCTTTGCCCGAGGCAAGACTAACCCAAACTGTCTTCCCTAACATGTTCCGCATGTGCACTACAGGGACTTTATCCCCTTCTACAGGACGCCGAGGTTTTGATTGGGCAGGACCAGCCCAGTTGGTGGACCCTCTGGTGTTAACCAACCAGGTGGCCTTTGCTAAATGGGTATCCCAATTTTTGGAAGTCCCATTCCCCATTTCTCTCAAAGTGGCTTTTAGCAGCCCATTGTACCGCTCGATCTTTCCAGAGGCTGGTCCATGGTAAGGGATGTGATACACCCACTCAATACTGTGTTCTTCGGTCCAGGTGTCTATGAGGCTGTTGCGAAAGTGAGTCCCGTTGTCCGACTCAGTTCTTTTGGGAGTGCCATGTCACCACAGGACTTGTTTTTCAAGGCCCAGGATGGTATTCTGGGTGGTGGCATGGGGCACAGGGTAGGTTTCCAGCCATCCGGTGGTGGCCTCCACCATTGTGAGTACATAGTCCTTGCCTTGGCGGGTTTGTGGCAGTGTGATGTAGCCAATCTGCCAAGCCTCCCCATATTTATATTTTAGCCATCGTCCTCCATACCACTGAGGCTTTACCCGCTTGGCTTGCTTGATTGCAGCGCATGTTTCACATTCATGGATAAGCTGTGCGATGGTGTCCATGGTCAAGTCCACCCCTCGGTCACAAGCCCATCGGTATGTCACGTCTCTTCCTTGGTGGCCCGAGGTGTCATGGGCCCACCGAGCTATGAAGAGTTCACCCATATGTTGCTAGTCCAGATCCACCTGAGCCACTTCAGTCTTGGCAGCCTGATCCACCTGGTGGTTGTTTTGATGTTCTTCAGTGGCCCGACTCTTAGGGACGTGGGCGTCCACTTGACGGACTTTTACAACCAACTGCTCTAGCCGGGCAGCAATATCTTGCCACAATGGGGCAGCCCAGATAGGTTTGCCCCTGCGCTGCCAGTCGTTCTTCTTCCATTGCTGCAGCCACCCCCACAAGGCATTGGCCACCATCCAGCAGTCGGTGTAAAGATAGAGCACTGGCCACTTCTCTCGACTGGCAATGTCTAAAGCCAGCTGGATGGCTTTCACCTCTGCAAACTGGCTGGACTCACCTTCTCCCTCGGCAGTTTCTACGACTCGTCATGTAGGGCTCCATACAGCAGCCTTCCACCTCCGCTGCTTCCTCACAATGCGACAGGACCCATCCGTGAACAGGGCATACTGTTTCTTATCTTCTGACAGCTGGTTATACAGTGGGGCCTCTTCAGCACGTGTCACCTCCTCCTCTGGCGATGCTCCAAAATCTTTGCCTTCTGGCCAGTCCATGATTACTTCCAGAATTCCTGGGCGACTGGGGTTTGCCATTCGGGCGCGCTGGGTGATCAGCGCGACCCACTTACTCCACTTACTGTTTCACCTGATGCGTAGACGGGACCCTCTCTTTGAACATCCAGCCCAGGACCAGCAATCGTGGTGCTAGGAGGAGCTGTGCTTCAGTGCCGACCACTTCTGAAGCAGCTCGAACGCCTTCATATGCTGCCAGAATCTCTTTTTCAGTGGGAGTATAGCGGGCCTCGGATCCTTTGTATCCCCGGCTCCAAAACCCCAGGGGTCGACCTCGAGTCTCCCCTGGTGCTTTCTGCCAGAGACTCCAGGTTGGGCCATTCTCCCCGGCTGCGGTGTAGAGCATGTTTTTAACATCTTCCCCTGACCAGACTGCACCAAGGGCTACGGCATGAACTATCTCCCGTTTAATTTGTTCAAATGCCTGTCGTTGCTCAGGGCCCCATTCAAAATCATTCTTCTTCCAGGTCACGTGGTACAGAGGACTTACCATCTGGCTGTAATTTGGGATGTGCATCCTCCAAAAACCCACAACACCCAGGAAGGCCTGTGCTTCCTTTTTGCTGGTTGGTGGAGACATAGCTGCTATTTTGTTGATGATATCCATTGGGATTTGACGGTGCCCATCCTGCCATTTTATTCCCAAAAACTGGATCTCTTGTGCAGATGCCTTGACTTTACTTCGCTTAATGGCGAAACTGGCTTTCAGAAGGATCTGAACTATTTTCTCCCCTTTCTCAAAAACTTCCTCCACTGTGTCACCCCATACAATGATGTCATCGATGTAGTGCAGATGTTCTGGAGCTTCACCTTTTTCCAGTGCAGTCTGGATTAGTCCATGGCAAATGGTGGGACTGTGTTTCCACCCCTGGGGCAGTGGATTCCAGGTGTACTGGACGCCCCTCCAAGTGAAAGCAAACTGTGGCCTGCACTCTGCTGCCAAAGGGATGGAGAAGAATGCATTAGCGATGTCAATTGTAGCATACCACTTGGCTGCCTTTGACTCCAGCTGATTTTGAAGTTCTAGCATGTCTGGCACGGCAGCACTGAGCAGTGGTGTGACTTCATTCAGGCCACGGTAGTCTATTTTCAGTCTCCACTCTCCAGTAGATTTTCTCATTGGCCATATGAGATTATTCAAGGGTGAACGAGTTTTCTGATCACTCCTTGACTCTCCAGCTGGCGGATCAGCTGATGAATGGGGACAAGGGAGTCTCGGCTGGTATGATATTATCGCCGGTGCACCTTTGTGGTCGCGATTGGCACCTGTTGTTCTTCAACCCTCAGCAACCGCACAACGGAAGGATCCTCCGAGAGACCAGGCAAAATGGACAGCTGTTTAATTTCTTCCGTCTCCAAAGCAGCTATGCCAAAAGCCCACCGATACCCCTTTGGGTCCTTGAAATACCCTCTCCTAAGATAGTCTATACCAAGGATGCACGGAGCCTCGGGGCCAGTTACAATGGGGTGTTTCTGCCACTCCTGCCCAGTGAGGCTCACTTCAGCCTCCAATACACTCAGCTTTTGGGACCCCCCTGTCACTCCCGAAATGCAAATGGACTCTGACCTTTGAACTCTGATGGCATTAAAGTACACTGTGCACCAGTGTCCACTAGAGCTTTCTACTCTTGTGGATCTGACGTGCCAGGCCACCGAATCCACACCGTCCAATAAACACGGTTGTCCCTTTCCTCCACCTGGCTGGAGGCAGGGCCCCTCTAATCCTGGTCAGAGAATTTGCTGCTCACCTGCTGTAAAAATGACTTGGAGGTCCCTTCCAGAGGATCGGAATCAAGATCAAACTGTCTACCTGGTCTGGAGAGCTGGCTGCTGGAAACTGGAGCGGCATTTTTCCTAACAGAATCCCCTTTGGTGATTGTCTTACCTCGCAACTCAGGCACTCGTGCCTCTAGACTTGAGGCGGGTTTTCCATCCCACTTCCTCATGTCCTCTCCATGGTCACGCAGGTAGAACCACAGGGTGCCCCGTGGTGTGTAGCCTCTGTATTCCCTCTCCTGAGCAGAGAAACGCTTGCCCCTAATATCTGAGACACTGGCCTGTACAGGTGAGGAGTAGGACATATTCTTTTCTAGTTTTTTCACCAGTTTCTCCACGGCTGATACAAGGGAGGAAGAGAGACTTTCCTCATATTGTTGGAGTCGGAGAGCCACCTCATCCACTGTTGGTGCCTCCTTACCTTTCCAGTTTACAACTGCCAGTGAGTTGGCATATGAGGAAGGTTTGCTCCACACAAACTTCCTCCACATAGATGCTGTGCACTGGACTTCATCTGGGTCTGTGGGTAACTGCTCAACGTCTGGTTCATTATAAACCAGCTCCCGCACAGCTAATTCCCTCAAGTACTGAATACCCGTTTCCATATTGGTCCACTTGCCAGGATAACATACAAAATCCTCACTGAAGGGGTACCTCTCCCTCACGCCTGAGAGAAGCCTCCTCCAGAGGCTGAGGACTTGGTCCTTTTTCCCAATGGTCTTGTCAATGCCCCCATCCCCGGCCAGGGATCCCAGCTGCTTGGCTTCCTTGCCCTCTAATTCCAAGCTTCTGGCCCTGTTATCCCAGCACCGCAGCAGCCAGGTGACAATGTGCTCGCCTGGGTGGCGGCTGGAATCTTTCCGCATGTCTCGCAGCTCGCCCAGGGACAGGGACCGGGTGCTGATCTCTGTCTCTATCTCCTGAGATGACCCTGGCTCATTGTCATCCCTCCCGGAGCGATCTGCTCTCTTTGCGTCTTTCTTTAGTTTTGCAGGGGCGACTGCTATCGGCACAGGTTGGTTATTGGGCTCAGCCACGATGCCTGCGGCTGGAGCTGGGGCTGGAGCTGCAGCAGCTGCCGTGCCCGCTGGGGAAGCCGGGACAACGCCAGTGGCTGCAGCAATGGTGGTGCCGGTCGGTGGGGCTGTGACTGCCTGCTGGGCTGGAGGGGCTGCAGAGCCGGCTGGGGGGGCAGCGCCAGTCACAGCGCCTGCCGCTTCGCTTGCCTCCCATTTCCCCTTTAGGGCACTGAATCAGGTTGAACAGGGCTCAGTAGGTGTGGGCCAGACCCCAGCACATTGCGGTGATTTGTGTCTCTCTGGAGTTCCCAGGGTGGCAGCACACTTTTTGCAGATATTTTACTAGTTTGTCCAGATTCTGCACCTGCTCAGGGGTGAGTTTCAAAGACACCGGAGGTGCCCACTGCTCTAGACATCTGCCCATGCTGTCCCACATGCCCAGCCACTCACAGCTATCCTGCCCCAGGGCAGGTCTCTGCACGATGTTCTTAACTACTTGTTTAACCCTAAACAAAAGCTGAAACCCATTCAGGAGGCAGAACAAAAGGAGAGAGCTGGCCTGAGCATCCCACAGGTACTCGAAATTCTCAAAAGCCGTTAGGACCAGCCTGAGGGAGAGAGGGGGGGCAAAAGAGTGGGGGAAGGTATCCCCGTCCCTTTTCCCCACAGGCTGGGTTCGATTATTAACAAATTCTAAGACGTAGGATCCGAGGTACGGAAATGACCGCAGTGCCGCATGCAAACACAAGCCTAATTTCATGCATAGTGATGTTATCATCTCACAAGTCGATATTGTACAGTACAGGAAAATCATCATCCTGGTCCTTTCCCCCAAGGTAATGAACAGCATGGCAACGAACAGATACAGCAAATAAGGATTCAAATACCACAACCATCTGATCAAAGTCAGAAACATTTTTTACCGGCAACTACTTAACTAACACAATAAATGCGTATAACAAAATTTAACAAAATGTAAAAAAGCTGTTTAAACACACACTGCTCAGCCCTGCCTTTATCCCCACCCCACGCTTGGGCGCCAAATTAAATGTTCTGGTTTGGGCTGCGGCTGACAACAAAAGCGCCATGCGGCCACCCCTCCCCCTGCCGCGGTGCGGAGGAGAATGGAGAGAAATAGGCAGAAACTGGTGGGTCAGGATAAGGGCAGTTTAACAGAACAGCAAACAAAGGAAACAGCAACAGCAACGATACAGAAAAGGGGAATACACAAAACAAACCAGCAGAACAGAACCGCTCTCTCGGACCGAACCACCGCTGAGCCCTCCCGAGCCACGAGTGAGTTCCCACTGCGCCGCCCCCCGCACCGGAACCCAGCATGATGGCACATGGTATGGAATACCCGGCTCTGTTTGGCCAGGTTGGGGTTGGGTCAGCCCACCCAGCTGTGCCCCTTCCTGGATTCTGGTGAAAATTAACCCTGTCCTGGCCAAACCCACGACAGCTTCCCCAGAAAAGGAAAAGCTAGCAACTTCATTGTACCTGAAATACTTCCTGGAGGTTGGTAAACACCATTGGGGCACACAAATATTGTGTGCAGCTTTGTAACCCAGTAAATATGGAGGCTGACATGTCTTGTCCCAAGCCACAAGCATAGTGTCAAGCTACAACAGGGCCTTGGACCTGTCATGCTTCTTTGCACGGACTTGCCTTGGCCTGCTTAGAGGTTGGTTTTACCTTTAAACAGCAGTTACCTAATGAATAGGTACCTGACAGCAATGCTGTTTTAGTTTTTGCTTACTTTTGTACAATTGTGTAGTGTGATGTCTATTTTTATACTTATTTTTCGTAACTAATAGGTAGCTATAGCATGGTTATTGGTGCGGAGACTGAACTATATATGGAGCAGTACAGACGTGGCCTCTAGTTCAGTGAAAGTTCAGGGACAGGATGATATCAGAGCCCTTGGGCTACAAACACCTGACCAGTGGCCTACTACTGATAAAGAAACACAACCTTAACAACTGCCCAAAACCAGTTTGGGGTCACTAAGAGAACAATAAACAAGTATCCACATATGTAAACAACACCACAAGCAGTAAAAGTTCAGATACGAGATAGACTTGCACACAGATGTGGGGGGGGGGGATGGGGGGGGGTGAGGGGGGTGGAAGTGTAATACAGTGCCTGTTAACGAAAATAAAAATGACTCTAAATAGATCCTAGAGTGACGAGGATCAAACCGTCAGCATCATACACCTCCTCCCAGGGCAGGACTTCAGATGCTGAAGACTCAGCATAAACCCTTGCTCCAGATGAAATTACTGCCCTGAGGGCCCCAAGCAAAAGTGGAAAGGTAAAGTGTAACACCAGAGCAAGTGACAGACCTTAGAAAGTTTGTGCATATATTTATATAAGGGTTTTTATCTAGTCATATATTTAGTAATATACATATATAAAGATATATATAGATAATATATAAAGCTGTACATAAATATATATAGTTATGTATTATTAGAATAATGTATTATTAGAATACATGTATGTATACATATGATTATACATCTATAAATGTTAAAATTACACATTCATATATTTCATATATATATGTTAAAATTACATATACACACAAAATAAATTACATGCTTATTTTATATTTTTATATATATACACATACTAAAACATACATATATATGCAATTTTAGCTTTTTGTATTACTGTTACGGTAACTGGACTACAAACAATTGTTTGATTAGACTATTAAGACTTTAATTAGACTGTTGTAAATTCTTAGGTTTACATCCACACATGGCCCACAAGAAGGCAACGAGTGTAAATGTGCTGGGCTTTACAGCAACCTGTCCCGTAATTTGTATGTGACAAATTAAGAACACTGCATATCTCATTTTTCCTTCCATTCTCATGTACTGTCTTCTGCTAAGGAATATTCAGCTGAGTTCAATTAGTATTATTGTTATAATACTAAAGACCATTTAAGTTTTAAATGAAACTTCTCATAATTTATAAATAGCAGATGTTGAAACAGTAGTGACACTACTGAGAAAGCCATTAACTTCCTTTGAGGGGTGTAGGAAAATCAGACATATTATTAATTGACATGAAATGCTAAACTATGCTCTGTATTTTAATAGTTCTCTTATTTCTAGGTGTTTCAGCAAATCAATCGGATATCATAATAGATCACATACATATTTCAGCATTTGTTCAAGACACTCCAATAGAATACAAACAGATGAAATTTTTAGGGAAGGAACAGCGAATAAACCATAAAACACTTGTGTGGTAAAGTATTAATTCACCCTCAAAAAAGATTGAAGTGGAGATAAAAATAAAATATTGACAACAAATACTCCTTCACTAAACTGACTTTTAGCTGCATGTATCTAAATTTCTCCAATACTTTTGCTCTATCATGCCACCTGTTTTATCTCCTCCTTCCTACTGCTTGAACAACTGCAGTCTATGGTTTCTATTTCAATAGATGAGCATCATTCAAGAGACAGGCTAATTTATAAAAACTCCTGTGTTCTACTCAAGGATTCAGGTGTACTTGCATTCTTTTAATAGCCTGTCTTGTAATCATTCCTTTCTCTGTGGAACATAAGGAGGCACCGAATTATGACAGATTATGTTCTGGTTGTATTGCCAAAGAAGAACGAACAAAACCATCTCACAATCCTCAGACTGAAGGTAAAATGTAAAACTGGTAACATTCAGTAGTCATGCCGCCAGTTAGGGAATTACACAGGGATTAAATGACATGCTCAAGGATTCAAGAAAATAATTCAGATGAGAAAAAGGAAGAGAAAGAATCATGTACATGGTCTCTGCCTTGGCCTTAAAGTATCTAAAAAAGTATTTATGTAACATTCAGATAAATTCCTGTAGCCTTAATATGCCTCTCACGTTAACTGTATGCTTTGTTTAATATTAATCCTACTTTAATCTTTTATCAAGACATTTCAGCATCTAGAAAAAACATACAAAAGGCTGAAGAAAACTGCACAAACAATTTCCAACAAAACAGATGCAAGGAGAGCAGGAAGAAGAAAACATTTCAAAGAGCGCTCCTTTTTACCAAGAGGGAACAGATCAGAAAGACAAACAAACGCCTGAGTTTGTACTGAAACCCTTAATGTGCCGGGATGCTCAGACACGCGTGGGGTAAATGTGAGGCTGGGGTGTGTTTGTCTGGGGGGTGTCAGGCTGCCCACGATGGGCCCTGGAGGCCGGGTGGGATGGAGGAGGACGCCCAGCCATCCCTGCCAGACTCTGGGAGGTGACATCTGCAACAACTGCAACACTGCCTGTGGACACGGAGGGGTACGCTGTTCCTGCAGCCTTCAGAGAGCACACCAGAGACTATGTCTTCGTTTTCAGACTGAATTCACAGCTGTGAAATCACATGCCACCTTTAACAGCCTGACTTCTGGGTATCGCCACACTGTTTACATCCAAAGCTGGACAATATCGGGGCTGCCTAGGATCTGACTTCTAGAATACACTCGGCGCCACAGGTTTGGAAGGCAAGAAGTTGGCCTGAATTTGCACACATTTTCTAAGTCTCTCTGGTATGGAGAACTATAAGGACTTTTACAGTGCAATGTGAACAGCACTGTGATCAGCACAAACTATAAAAAACAACTAAGCACTGAGTAACCCCCCTTTAGAGCATCACTGTTGTGGTTTAACCCAGCACCAGCAACTCAGCACCAGACAGTCACTTGCTCAGCCCTCCCCTTCCCTCCCAGCAGAATGGGGAGGAGAAATGGACAAAAGGGGAAATTTGTGGATTGAGATAAAGACAGTTTAATAAGACAACAAAGGAAATACTACTACTATTACTGCTAATAATGAATATGCAAAACAAGGTATACACAATACAATTTTTCTCACCGCCCCATGACCAGTCCCCAAGCAGTAATTGCGGGTTTCCCAGAGCAAACAAATTTTGCAGGTGTTACTGAACTCATGAATTTTGCAGAACTCGCCAAACTCATGGAAAAGTTCGAACTCACGGAAAAAAGATTCCTGCCCCTGCTGGCCAGCCCCCATTCATAAACTGAGCGTGATGTCCATGGTACAGAATATTTATATCGGCCAGCCTGAGCCAGCTGCCTGACTGTACTCCCTCCCACCTCCAGCACACCTGCTCATTAGCTGAACATGGGAGACTGGAAAAAGTCATTGATTTCTTAGCAATGACTAAAAACATCAATGTATTATCAACATTCTTCTTCTACTAAATCCAAAACACAGCAGCTACTGGGAGGAAAATTAACTCTATCCCAGGTGAAACCAGGACAACCGTTCATGTAGCCAGGCACACTCCTCATTATTCAAGTACTAGAGGTCACAGAGTGGGTCAGACCAAGTCTCTCTGTAAAGGAACATTGTTAGCATCACTCATGCAGAAAACCCTACTAATCTGGCTGTGCTGGAGGTACAACTCCTAGCACTTTCTCTGAGCTTATGAACAAAGCACATGTTCCCTGATTTTTACTGAAAACTCCAGCCCTAAACAATGAATAAGACCAGCAGCCCAACACAATTTCCTGCTCTTGCCACCTCAATGGAACAGTCTCTTCTCTCTAAGCTGTCCCTTTCCTTGTCTGACAAGCCTTTTTTATTAGAGGGCCCACCAATCTTGGTGGATAACAGCATCAGCATCTCTTGGGATCTTCAAGGCTTTTTTCACATTGTTTCATAAGTGATTTGATTCTCTGTATATGGGAGATTTATCACAGCAAGCAACCTAGAGCTTACTCAGAATATAGAGACCTGTTTCAGTACAATCTCTCCCTCACACCAAATTCGAGCAATTTTTTGCAATTATACCCACACCATGAACAAGTAAGCCCCAGGTTATTTTTGTCCCAAAATCTACCATGGGAAGTCAGCTCACAACCCTCCCTTCTTCCTGCAAAGAAAAAAAGATACTTTGGAGTGTAAATAACAATTGCTTGGGTAAAATAAAGGAGTGAGTGGTGGGACAGGCACAGACCTACCTGGTGCTTATCATCTCATAATGTACCCTCTCTTCCTAACTATTTAAGCTGATATTCTATTTAAGGAAAAGAGATTTTAGAACAATGCTCAAAAGACCATCCACTACAGACTAAAACGCTTGAAGGCAGGAAACTAAAGCAAAAATTGTCCCTGTCATTATTCAAGAGCTGACAAGTATAAGGTTTTTAATTAATCCCTGGTCACTCTTTTAAATAGAATGTTTTCACCTCAGTGAGTTTTACCTACTAAAGTGTTTAAAATAAATAAATAGTCCCCTGTGAAAAATTTCAGAGTGCAATACCATTCACAGAGCTCTCATTAACATCTAAGAGCCAATACAAGGAAAAGCTGAATATGTCTGATTACAAGCCTTTACTTTTGCTCTCAGCCCACATATTCACTTGACTGAAAAGTTACAAGTCTATTTTCTAAAAATTTTCCACTTACCTTTGAGAGAGATTAAAAACTTGTTGAGGATCTCCATTCTGAATGAGGTATCTTATAGGGTCACCCTCTCTATCAAAAGCCTTTAGGACAAAAGAGGATAAAACTGAATTAGTTACAAAGCTTTCTTTTCTTTCCTTCCATTTATAAACTGGAAAATTAACCCCTGAAGTTCTACTAAAGTTATCTACATGAATGATGCTGTTGTCTCTATTTCTAAGGCAACAGTGGTAATCATAGATGGGCTACTTAAGATAAAGCTGTAGCACATCAGAATTCTTATTCTACAGAGAAACAACAACATCCTGAATACAGATTTTCAGCTTACTACTACACATAAACACACAGCATCGCAAGTATGAAATTCAGGCTTTATTCTATTACTTTTATTTTTGTGCAGTAACAGGCTGATTAGACTGAATGTTTTGTTTCCTTTGCTCCTGTTCTTTATTTCCTCTTCTTATCCAGATTCTCCTTTCTTTTAGTTTATCAGAATCCCAATCCTTTTGCTGATACTCCATTGAGCAATGTAGAATTGCAGTACTCAAACTCCACCCTAATTTGCTTTTGAGGGGAATGAAGATCAGGATGAGACCTTCAAGAAGGACTATTAACAGCACCCGAACAAGTATATTCCACCTACTAGATGACCAAACAGCTTTTCAGAAGCTGAGTAAAATCCTTTTGAAATTCAGCTTTGGCTAATCTACTTCCAAAAATGGCCATATAACTGTTACTTTCTTTGTCAAGTGGACATACACCTTTTCCCCCAAAACGCTATCAGGTGCTTTTCGGAGAAAATACCACCCTACCGAGCTGTCTCACAGTTACAACTACTTAGCATTCAAACTCTAAAGCATGTTATTGCAGGAAAACCAATAAAAACGCTGCTATGAGAATTGCAAGAAGACCAACCAACAAGTTCAAAGAAGGTCAGATAGGATTTAAGAGGATTCAGGTTAAAATTAAGAAGAAGATAAGGAGAAAGTATTTTTGTGTTTCTTATCTTTCAACAATGATCCTTTTTCTTATCTATTTCCATAAGTATTTCCTGTCAACCACTGTCAAGAATGGTGTATCTTTGGGCTGATCATCCAAAAAGCAGTTCTTTAAACAAAAAAAAACAACCAACCAACCAAAAAAACAAGAAAAAAGCATTCCCCATCCCCCTCTACATGATGAACAGAAGCACAAACTATTCCAGTGTGCAGGCAGAATAGGCAATCTAGTAAGAGACCAGCTTGCCTTAACCAAAGGAAGCATATAGAAATAGCGGCTAAATTAGATGGGAGGGACCACTATAAAGAAAAAGCAGACACAACTACAGGGGGACAAAGTCAGAAAAAGCCGAGGTAAAACTGGAATAGGAGCAGAAAAGAATACAAAGTATAACAAAGAAATGTTTAAATTACAGAGGAAACTTGAGGAGTGTGGTACCTTGCCACAGTATAAAAGCAGAAAGGAGGATGTTGAGAAGGTCAATGAGCTAACACTTCTTGCGTTTCAGCTGCAATCAAGCAGCTAACAAAATTAACTGTGGCATCAAAGGGGTAAATCTCAGATGAGAATAGGGAAAGAATAAGGCAGAGAATATGTGTGTAAATAGAGCATTTTTAAATCATCTGCTGAAATTAAAGCCTGATGAAATTCATCCTAGTGTATAAAAACGCAGGCTGAAGCAATCTCAAAGCCATTAGCAGTTTTCTTTGAAAACTCACAGAGGAGAAACGTGCTGAAGGGCAAACACAACGTACATCTTTCACAGAGGAACGAGCTAGGAAATCGCAGACCAGACAGGTAGAGCTCAATTCCCAGAAAACTAGAAATAAGTTATTTGTAAGTACCCGCGATGACAATATGGAGATGGATAACACAAAGCTAAATTTCTCAAGAACAAAGTATGTCAAAGCAATCTAATCTACTTTTACAACAAGACAACAGGTCTTGTAAACAGGGAAAAAAGCTGTGGATGTAATAATGCATCTTAGCCATAGTAAGACTTTTCACACTGTCTTATGTGACATTTTCACAAACAAGTTTAGACAACATGGTCTCCAAATGGAAGACGGAATTAAGCAAGAACAAAACATCATAAAAATTAAGGTCAGACAGCAGTGGATAGCGTTTAGTATTGTCAAAATTCTGCAAAGTTATGCCTATTTGTTCCATTATCAATCAGTATTTTCATTAACAGCATCAGTGACAGAACAGAAAATTTGTTTAGAAAATCCACGGAGAGCACTGAGTGTTGGGAGGTGCCAGCATGTTAGAAGGTGCGAGTGGAACTCAGATGTTCTTATGCTGAAGATACAAATGGTCAGTGAAGACAAGTGAAAAATTGTTAGCCAAGCATATGAAACTATAGAAATACCGGACGCAGAAAATCTGACTAGCTGCCATCTCTGAGGACTAGCATAGATACTAAATCACCAGAATCACATTGTTTCTTCTATCTTTAGTGATTCTTTGTATTCTTTTTACCTTACCTGCAGGGGATTCTGTCCTCATTTTACATTTAAGGGTATCTCTGAGGTTTGTTTATAGTCTACACTCATTCATAACAAGTCAGAAGACTTTTGAAAACACAGAAAATAAAAGACTGGTTCCAATTCACTTAATTTTCTCCCTATGTCGAAATAAAATGTACCTTTCAATCAATATACTTAAAAAAAACAGGGGGAAAAGTTTATCACTGTTCTAAAAAGCTTCTGTTTTCTTTAAAATTAAAAAACAGCAAGTTATTATGTATGTAAGAAGACTTGCACATGAGAAAAGAGTAATCTCTACATACTGTTCTCCAGATCAATTGTATACAGTGACTTCACAAATCATACACAATGATTTCATGTTGCTTCCTTGTTCAGCACATAACTGGACCGTGATAACAGTCCTATATGTTTTGCAGACTTCCAGAAAAATTACACTATTTGCATATTTTAATTAATAATGGATGGCAGAACATGAAGCAATAAATGCCTCCCAGGCATGCAATAAACTCTGAAGTTTGTTTACAAATTCACACTGTGGACATCATTTAATACTGCATTACTGAATCCCAAAAGTTGTTAATTAAAACACCAGTCACAATCAACTGGATACATTATAATATAAATAATAGTATGGAAAAAAAATAACCTTCCATCATCTGCATGAAAAATTTTAACAGAAAAGGAGAAAGTAAATTTTATTTTTAGGACACGTATTTTAAAGTCTAATAGACAAATTTCAAACAGCTGCATTTGCATTGTTATTGACATTGATATTTTGCAGATCTTCAGATTTGCTAACCTGGGAATATTTAAAACAATTTGCTTGCTCTCTCCCAGTTTTTGTAATCCTCATGCTGTATGCAACACTAACAAAATATTATTAAGAGAGAGTCATAAAAGCATAACCTCTTAAGCCTCCTGCACCAACCAAAACATATCTTAAGTCCAAAACATTTAATGTATTGACGAGTCATGAAAGAAAATGTCAGTGTGAAAATTTACACATGAAAACACTAGTTAAATATTTGAAGGCTAGCAACATTCCATATTACCTATGGAACACAAGCAGTAACTTAAGCTATTGTTAAAATTCCACAAAACACCCAAGATGACTAATTGGTAACTTTCTATATCCCTGGAAAGGACAGCACAAGATTTTATTAGCTTAAATACTCAGTTTATGAATGTTTAAAATGTCCTGGTCAATTTTACACAGGGAATAAAAAGAGATGAAGACAGAAATATACTCCACACGATAAAAGTCCTTTAATACAGATGGGCGTATTAATGCAGAATGAGGCAGTTGAACTTGCACTATAAAGGCAATGCATCTCCATTTCAGGTCCAGGACCACCAGCCCTACAAGAGATACAGTCTTTGACTAATCCCCAGTAGATGAAGACACACATATTTGTGATTTAACAACGAAGTATTTTTCATAAACAGAAATTGTCTAACTGAATTCAAGTCATGCTTATAATATAAGATAAATCTACATTGCAGTCACAATAAGTAGGAGCGAACATTTTCTACGCATCTCCAAAGCTCTTAAAACTGATGAATTTCATTCTTTCCCAAACACAGTAACATGTCATTTCTGGGGATCTTGGGCATGTAGCAAGAGATCACCCACTGCTGTATCACCAAAACGCTCATCAGCATCCTGCCTAGGAGGAGGGTCACTGGCATGACCATTCTGCATCTCCCCTGCCCTGCCTGGTACAGGCTGTCTCCCACTTTTATTCAGCTTACCTGACCAAGGATCATTTGAAAAGGGAGACAAAATCCAGGCAAAATATTTGGGGTTTAGTGAAACATTAAAGCAAACAGATTATTCCAACAATGGGGTTTACTTTCTAATCACATTTAAATTTCGTAAAATCCTCAAAATACTAAAATCTGCTAATAGTTTTTCCCCCTCCACAGATCGGCCATCTATGCCAGTACCTGTCAAGTAAGCATAACCGTTTCTGTTTCTCAGCATGCTGCTGGCTCCCATTACTCTTTGGGGTTTCCAAAACTAAGCATCTCCCCAGCAGTGAGGAGAAGGCTACTGAACAGAATGGCTCTTCAGTTCTGAACTCACTGCAGGCATTAAAGACATGCCAGAAGTTAATTTTCAGCACTGAGCTAAATGAGTCATCCTTCCTCAGCACAGCTGACTGTATCAGCTTAACCATCCATAACAATCTTAATCTTTCATCAGCCAACAATTTTAATAGAAACTTACCCAGTCACCTGCATCAGTGACTCAATTACAGTTCCTTTTGTCACACACTTTGCTTTGGATTAATTTTTTTTTTCCATGTATTTACTGAATGTGCAAAACACACAGAGCCACACACTTCAGATGATATGAACTGACCTGATTCCACTGAGTTCAACAGACTTCAATAGAGCTACACTGATTTAAAGCAGATAGGGCTATTGCTCTCTATGGTTTCTGTTTAGCTCAGATATTTCCAGCCTTCTTCCTTTGAATGGCTTTATATGAAGTCTGAATAATGCTATGACGTTTACAGGAACCAAGCTCAGGAGAGCATGCTGTACTGAGTTTATTGCTTTAGTCTCCAGGCCATACTTATTTCATAATAATATTGAAGTTCCTGATCCCCAAAAAAAACTTCTGAAGAGCTGTAATTTATCTACCTATTTTGCACTGCTGGCTTTCAAGACATGTGGACAGAACACAATGGAGCAAAATGGAGCCTATAGGAAAGATGGGGACAATCTTTTTAGTAGAGACAACAGTGACAGGACGAGGGGTAATGGTTTTAAACTAAAACAGGGTAGGTTTAGGCTGGATATAAGGAAGCAATTCTTTACAATGAGGGTTGTGAAACAGTGGAAGGGGTTGCCCAGAGAGGTAGTGGAGGCCCCATCCCTGGAAACATTCAAGACGAGGTTGGACGGGGCTCTGAGCAACCTGACCTTGTTAGCGGTGTCCCTGCTCGCTGCAGGGGGGTTGGACTAGATGACCTCTAGGGGTCCCTTCCGACCCAAAACTTTCTATGATTCTATGATTCTAAAAACTTAGAGAACAATAAATAAGCTAGGAGAAAGCTGATATATTGAGCATGCAGCAGCACACACAGAAGCAACCTGGGTCTGCAAACTATGACAATGCAGAATTATTTATAAGCAATACTGGACTAATGTGCTTTCACTGCTTCCACTTCCAGAGCTTATTGGGTGGTCAGTTAGTATAGGGACCTCTGCTTTCTGCTAGCCTGTTGACAGCAGTTGTTACATACACCAAAGGGAGTAAATATCTGCAGATGCTTTTGAAAAAAGACAGGCTAAAATAGGCTGAGTGCCAAAAAACTTGCTGAAATTTCATATGAATTAGGTCGGAAGCCCCTAAGCTCCTCTGATTTGCTGGCAAACATATCCAGGGAGATTTTAATATAAGAAACCACAGGTTTTCAAGTTTTGAGCCATTCAGGGAATTTTTCTCTCATATACTTCAGTCCCATATGCAGCCTACAGTACCTTTTAGCACATTTAACACTAAAAAGAAGCTACAGAAATATCCAGGTAAGCACTTTTCCTACATGGTCCATGTAAAAAGGGCTATTTATTACAATTAAATTATTTTCAATCCCTATTACCTGTCCTTTCCCCCTGTATGCAAGGAGTGGGTTCTGCATGGCGTGGGCACAACAGAAGGAATGTGGTAAAGGCTTACAGCGAAGCGCCTGTACCTGCAGGTTTAACAAAATGGCTCCAATTCTCATGGCCTCGCTGACTTCAAGGCTGTACATCAGCTGGGGAAAGCGGGGAGGGCTCTGGTTGTTGGGCGGAAGGACCTCAATGTAAACAGTAGTAACAGAGCTCCTGCAATGCAAGAAAAAGAACATATAAGTAGAAGCCATTCAAAATTAATAAATCAACAAACACAAAGCAACCAAAAATGTCTATTTTATACACTGTGTGTTCTCTAGCTCTAACCACCTCCCTTTGCTTCTTTAAAAGCTTTAGGACTTTTTTTTCATTCTGCATCAAAAATAAATCTGCCATCAAAAATAAGGCTGCCACATTAACAGAAGAAAAGCTAAAGAACTTCTTTAAAAGTAGCCCAAGTGTTCTTTGACAAAGCAAGCATTAAGACGTCAGTGCATACTCCACATACAAAGACAACTTTCAATCTCCTAGTGATACTATGTCCTTCAGAAGAGCATGACAAATTCTGAGATGGCAACTGCTCCTGCCATGCACAATATGCACCTTCAGAGCATCCCTGCTGTCTTTTGGTCTGCTACCTTTCTTTGGAAGAGAGGGAACAGAAAATGTTGACAGAAAGGATAATGCTGGGAGAAGACTGATGTACACAATTCCATAATAGGTTGCATCAATACTGTGGTTCGCACAAGTAAACCCAATCCCATTTCAGACTAGTGAGCCACGGGAATACAGGAGACTACAAAACCCACCGAGGAAACCTGGCAAACCCTTCAACTGTGCTAACCTGAATACATTGCAAACAGCATTCCAGTTTGCAAGCTGAAGGCTCTTCTGTGAACACTGACTCTCACTACAGGCCCTGCAAAGGCCATGCTGTAGGCACACTTGCTATTCAGCTCCTCCAAATTGAGAAAGGGAGCCAAAGGTCTCCCTGAAGTTGAGAGAAAGATTTAAAATCTGGCTTAAAGGGATCTTTCTGTTGCATCTTTGCTCAGTTATCCCATCTGCCTTCTCTCCTGTATGTTAAAACAGTACCCCTGCCCCAGAACAAAATCCTGGGGAGAGCACGTGTTAAACTGCAGGTGCAGATTTCCTCTGCATACGCCCTTTGACAAAGTTGGTAAATCTCAGGCTTTAGGGCTGCAGGAAAGAAAATGCTTCAGGACAAAGTGATTTGTCCCAGATTTTGTCCAAAATTTTGAGTTTATTTTTTGGATTTTTTTTTGTTTGTTTGTTTGTTTTTTTTGGGGGGGGGAGGAGGGAGGAGAGGGAGAAAAGAAAAACATGAACACACAATGAGCTGCTTCTTGCAGAGCTAGCAAATAGAGCATTTTTAGACTCCTACCAGAAATTACCAGGTATCTTATAGTTGAAACAGCTTCTGTGCTAACTGATAGAGATTATTAAATACCAAAATGACATGCCACTGATTCATTCTGACCAAGCACAGTCACCACTGTGTTACAGATGCTTCCCGCCACCCTTTATTTGCAGATTTTACAATTCCACTTCACTGATTGGCGCTGGGAAGATCTTTGCTGCAATGTTTAGAGGCTGTGTCACGCAGCGGCTCTGACCATGCTCCAAGATAATAAACTATGAATGACCCTGTCCAGAAAGACAAGTCCCACCAGTAGATAACTGCCACAGAAGAGCTCCGTCCCTAGGGACAGATCCACACATGCAGCCCGTGTCCCACAGCCCATGAGGAAGAGATTAAACCCAGCCTGGTGAGTCCTCCCTTTCACACCTCAGCCACAATTTTGGTCATCTTGGAGCAAATTCCGAGAGCTACTTCAAACAGGAGACAGATGCCCTCATCAGTTGTATTGCATGAAGTGCCCCTGCCCAGAGGCAGCAGCGGGGCTGAGAGGTCCCTGACGAGGAGAGGCTGGGGCTGCCGTGGGGCACGCATGGCCAGTTCCAGCAGCACCATGGCTGGACACTTGCCCAGACCCTCAGCTCCATTGGCAGTGCCTTTGAGGAAATGGATTTAAGAAAGGTGAAAAACACCAAACAGGAGAAGAATGAAGAAAAAAAAGTGTGAGGAACAGCCCTTCTAGCACTAAGGCAGAAAGAGAAGCAGGAGCTCCAGGTTTCTGAGCAGACTCCCCTGGGCCTGTGGGAAAATCACAGTGGGGCAGGGAAAGGTGTGGGGAGGAAGAAGTGGCAGAGTGGGGCTGTTATGGACTGACCGTAACCCCCCTTCCCCATCCCCTGTACCACTCAGAGGCAGGGGAGCTGGGAATGAAGGAGTGAAGCTGAGCCTGGAAAAAAAGGGGAGTTGGTGGAAGTTGTTGTTTAGTTTTTGTCTCTATTTCTCACCATCTAAACCATTTTAATTGGCAGTAAGTTAAATTAATTTTCCCCAAGTCGAGTCTGTTTTGCCCATGATGGCAATTGGTAAGTGACCTCCCTGTCTTTATCTCAACTCATAAGCTTTCTCACCTTATTTTCTCCCCCATCCTGTTGAGGAGGAAGAGTGAGAGAGCAGCTGTGAGGGTATCTAGCAGCTAGCCAAGGTTAACCCACCACCTACATATTAAGAATATATACAAGTTGACTCTAACGAGCTTTAAATGTTCAACTGCTCCACCACTAGCCATGTCATGACAGCCTAACAAACATCCATCCGTGCCCCAAAACCCTGGCTACCAGCTACTCCAGGGCAATCCCAAGCTTCCCACCGACAGCCATGCTGCGGATGCTGCCTTGCCACAGCCGTGCTGCTTTGGAGCAAGTGCCGGATTCGTGTCCATCTATAAATACAGCAGATGAGGTTCTTCCTGCTTTGAACATAACAACCAGGTCTTTATTTAATTTAATCAAACCTTAAACAAGTGTATGACTTGCACTGAAATGCATCAAAGAATGACAGAACCCTTCGCATCTACCATATCCTTGGGCATTTAAGCAGCTGAATTTGCAGAGTACTGACTCAATGGATATAAACAAAACCAGTGTAATCAGGGGAAGACGGACAATTACAACTAAAGTCCATCATTCTGTATAGATTACGTCCTTATAAACTGCAGTCAGTTTCCTGTGTTCTTGTCTATTTTAAAATACTCCCTCATATCCCATTAATCTTTCTGAATTGATGTTCAAAACTCACGTTGTTGGGAATAAAAAAAAATAAAATACCATCATCAAATGCTCAACAACAGACACAATGAATTAGCAGACTAAATATCAGTTGAGCACTAGGGCTGCATATTTTCTTGGGATAGCTGCTGTCTGTGTATGATATACACACCCATATAGTTGCAGTTTAGTGTGCATTTTTCTTCCACTGCAGAGTATTTAATAAAAATATATTATTCCTGTAACTTTTTTTTAATAATACCCAAGCTGATTCATTGCCTATCAAGTTCTAAAAAAAATGGTTTCTGTTCACCAGAATAGTAAGCAAATTTCCTTCAAATCTTTAAGATAAGATCATAAAGGTAAAGCACTAGTAGTCTGCAAACTGAAAGCACTATGATATTAAATGGCTATTTTTTATATTTCCAATCCATTTTTGATTAGCACTTTGCAATTTGAACCTAGTCATTTTGTGTGTGTTATATACATATAACACCCCATATAAGTGGCTGGTAAAATCTACTTTGGCATGGGAAAGGAAAGGAGACAGAGCTGAGCATTCCAACAACAGTAGCTGGTGTTTTAACACTGCAGGGACAGGTGAATATACTGAGAACAGAGCTCAGGAGCTGAATAGTGCTCACAAACTCACACAAGCATGAAAATAAGGCTTTTACAACTACTCCTGCTTAAATGGTAATGCAATGAAAGCATGGTCAACAAGCCACTGAGATTGTGTCCTTGTTTCTGCTTTAATTGTGTGTGCTTCCCACATACAACTGTATTGTATAAAGTATACTGAATACATTTATACACATGTGGACCAATATATCTTTGGCCAAACAATCTCTGCGTATGCAAGTCAAAGAGAAAGTGTACTTTTCCATTATGTAGAAGAATAATCTCTTGACCAGGTAGTTTCTAGATTGGACTTGATCTGGCAAATTGCTGTTATCACTAAGTGACATGCTTCCACTGTGCAGGAACCTGAGGTCAGCGGTGAAAAGGCTAAGGTCTGAAATGAAATTGATTGATTTTAGAAATGTTCTTCTCATTTTTTTTCAATAATAGAAACTTCTAATCACTATATGCTTAAACATAACTTCAGCTCCAAAAAAATGAAATTCATCTTAAAAATTTAATATTTTGCATAAACTTAAATATACTTGAAGTACTTAAGTGTACTTAATATACCTCAACAACTTACATTAATGGGCTTGCTATAAACAAAAACTTTAACAATACTCAAAAAAATATATCTTGTTTTATGCATGGTCACCCACCAAGAATTTAATGTGTTGTACTATGCCAAAAAGCTACACAGAATGTATTTCAGTTTAAATCTGTGCTCACAAAGGCTACAGAGCCACAGTTCGTGAGACAGGTTTAGTAGTTTGGTCTTGCTTTGTGCATAAGCATGGGGATTATTTAAATCCAGACAGTTTACAAGTGACTACAGTTAGCCTGGTATGTCCTGCAGCAGAATTGAGATTTGAGAAAAAATGCCTAATATTTGAAATTACACCAAAATCCTTTATTTATTAATTTTACAGGTCACACACCTTCCTGCCTGCACAGATATGTAATGGCTGGCTAGACCTAGCCCATTCTTCGAAGTCTCAAATACTGAGTACTGCCTCCAGCAAGGCAACGTGAACCACCTAACACCATGTGACAACTTTGTATTAGAAGGAGCAAGAATTTCATACAACTCCAACTGCAAGACACTAACCACCTCACAGCCAGACAGAAGGACATACGGAGATGCAAAAGGACAGTTTTAAAGACCTCAGAGCTGTAGCTCCCATGAGCTCTCCCTGGCTTTTCTCAGTGTAAAATGACAGGAGGCTGCTTAAAGCACCACCAGCTCATTTCTGGTTTTCCAGCCTTACAGAAAGAATGTCAGGAAGGAAGCAAAATCTTTTTATCCAAATGTCCCTTACCAGTCAATAGAAGTTGTCCATGTTCTTTCTCCACGACACCTCACTGAAGCTCCAGTGGCCCTCCCCCTGATTTTTTAACCTTCATAGATACAGAAAAACCAGCTCTGGGCCACAAATACACCTCAGGTCAAGGCTAGGCTGTCCTGGGGCCACCCACTCCAGCTACGGAAATACTGCCTAGACGGAGTGGTTTTGTGAACATGCGTTAAAAGCTATGAAGCAAATTACATGCTGTAATTCCATAAAAGGGGAGACAAGGAGAAATGACAGGAAAGAAGAGCTCTTCCACTTTTTAAGATTATTGCATTTTCAGAGGACGAAGCACCTGCTCCCAACATAGATCATCAGAAGTATATATTTTTAAACAATATAAAGATTTCTCAAACATAAAAGGAGCTGATAGCAATCAAAGCTGTATTATAGGGACTATGTTGCTGGGGCCATGCCGCTGGATTCTGAAGATCCCTGAAATGGCATTATTGATTTTTGTCCTCCACTTTAATAGTATGCTAGTGCTACACAAAAGTAAGAGCATAATAGTCCACAATCTTCTCAGCACTACTAACAGCCTTCTATCACCTACCCTGCGAGAGAGCTTATCAAGAAAGCAAGCAAGGGGGAAAGGAGATGAAAATTCAGCCAAAAGGCTGTTACCAAATACTAGTTTTATGAACAATCTAAAAATCTGAATAAATCAGTGATTGTAAAATGTAATTATAAAATATTTGCATCACAGAATAATCTGCTTTCTTGGAGACATGACAGAAGCAGCAGGTCCTGAAGAAAAGCCAATGAGTGAAACACTCTTGGTTATCTTTCCTTCTTACATTCCCAATTTGAAGAAAAAAGAAAGAGAAAAGGTTGTGGGAGATCTAAATGCTGGAAGGAAACTACCGTTCCTCTCTGTCATACTCTTTGGACAATGAGGTTGTCACATTATCAATACTTGGCCCAGAACATGAGAGCTACTTTTATGCACACACTCACATTCCCTTCCCCCACCCTGTCACGAAATGACATCAATACATAGTTGTCACATGCAGAACACACATTCAAAAGCAGCAGGTAAGTGGGACATGATTCTTTTTTTTTTTTCTGAACATAAGAACGTGCTGTTCTACCCATACTGAATTTGCAAGACGCTTTTCTTTTATTTCTGTTCTGCAACAGCTGATAATTCTGCTACTGAGAATTTAAGTCTCAGTGGGGACACTGCCCACTGTTGGCACAGCTTGTCAAGTATGTCCACAGCAGGCCAAGTCTGGATGACCCTGCATACCCTATACCTGGAGAGAAAGTCTCTGGCTCAGCAACCAGACTATTTCTGATCCCTTCTGCATCACTGCAAGCTGTATTCTGAACAAAAAGCACCTGCCTTCTCACTTGCTTTCTTCCTTACATCCCTTCACTTGGATTTCTCTTAACAAATGGGCATGCACAATGACAGGACAACATGTGAACTTGTAAAAAATACACCATTTACAAGCAAAAGAAATAATGAAGACTGTGTACTGTAAGGAAAATATAAATATGGACCAAAAAGTCAAAGACTTTTAATACACTTTTCCAAACTGCGATCCTTACACCAAACAGAACACATTAAACTGTATTCCAGTAAGGAATTGGAGACATAAGGGTGTGTCACACTTCTTATGTGAGCACCAATTAAAAAATTACTTTCATTATAAGATGAATTACCTTCTCTGCGCAGGAGGAGCACTATCAGATGCTTTGACAGTGAGAGCATAGGATTGCCCCACAGACAATACAACTCCTGAAGCAATGGTGATAAGGCCTGTTCGGTCATTGATGATGAAGTCTCCCTGATCCCCAGCCAAAATTTCATATACTATCTGTCCATTGGGTCCCTCGTCGGCATCTACAGCAGTGAGCTGCAATTCAAAACCAGAATGTCAGCATGCAAGGTTCAGTGTTGTATTTTAATAGTTTTTTGTAAGGTAACTCAGTAGGGGTAGAGGAAGTAGAGGGGAAACTTAAACACCTGTAACATATGCAGTAATTTCTAATTACTGTACAAAAAGGATACAATTTAAATGAAGGATAATAGGTGTAAATATGTCATGAAGCAGAGAAAAACTGTTTACCTAAGATTGCAAGCAAATTATATTAAGATATGAATTAAGAAAACTAACTAAGACCAAGTTTACTCTCTGTGGATTGGAATTTGTAACATTTCCTATAAAAGTGGGTGGGGGGAAGATGATACTTGTTGTGTTGCACACATAACAAGAGAATCATATTTAATTACTGGAAGTTCCCATTCTCTCTACACTTTTCAAAGTGACAGGCTTGTTGCTGCCAGAAATTCTAATATCCAGGCCTCTCATTGCAAGCCCTTGTTGTGTGGAACTGGAGAACAATGTTTGTATTACTCATGTGTGCACGTACTGTAAAGGAAGCTGAGTGGAAGGGAAATGGCAGCTGTTCCCATATGGATACACACGCAGGAAACTCAACCACGCTAATGACAGACGTGCAAGTCCCATTTCACGTGGCAGCATGACACCACGCACCTTAAAGGCTGTGCTTGTGGAGGCAATCTCAAGAGCTGTGTTATAAATGCAACTAAGCGTGTATTTCTGTGCTTTGCTGCCTCTGCACCACCTCTCTACTGGGACTGTGATTACTTGTGCATGTAGTGTTTCTTCTAGATAATTCTACAATTTTGATTCTGAGCATGAGAGAAATCTAAGGCCTAATATTATAGACTCCAATTATAATGACGAATGCAATGAAATGAGGGGGTTCTTATCTTCCCCCTGGGAAAGGCAATCCCACTTCTGTAGTGTGCCATGCTAAATCATGTATTTACACACACAGCCAGAAAATATAGCTCAGTAATCATATTTGTTTGCTTTTAGCCAAGTGTAAAGTACCAATGATGCTGACTGCCATGCCATAAAGCAAATAACTAGCAATCTGAGATTTCAAATAGGACCCCTGCCATAACACAGTCAGAAATATGCATCCACACCTCAGTCACACCAATGGACAGCCCCATGCCATAGACAAGCCCTTTCACCTCTTCCTTTACTCATACACAGAATAACACAAGTTATTCTATATATGACTTGTAATCACACAGCAAACTGCTCACAGTGCCTAGCACTTGACCTGTATTACTATGACTAAAATTGCATCTTAATTATCACCATAATCAGAAAACAAAAAGGAGCACAGCATCCTGTTACATTTAGGGTTGAGTCATCAAAGTACTGACGAAACTACAGCAGTACCTCTGGACTTTCTAAGGTGAATTTCTTCTTCCCATAGGGCTTATTTTGCTGATACACACACTGGTTTCTCAGTTGGCTCTTCATTTTGTGTGACTGTATATTACCCCAAGCAGTGCACAGGATGACATAAAGCGGTACGACCAGTACTTGAACATCTAGGAGGTCGCAGCACGCAGTGACAGCACTGCCTGTGCACCCAGCTACCTGGTACCAACAGCGGTGGAGTGGAAATGACAGGGAATGATGGCACAACGGGCTCCTGCTGCTCCCAGCTGCAGCTGAGCCGTTCGAGGTGGGAAATGGCAAGGGGCAGCAGCAGAGCCCTCTCTGGGTATATAAAGCTATAAGAAATCCCAGCCTCAGAAATTACTCGCTGCAGGGCTCCTACAGTGAGAACTGGGGGGGGATGGGTGAGGGGGGAACTAAAACACCAGACAAGTAGCTTTTTGAAAAGTCTCTGCTGGCATGTCTACTTTGGCTTTTTTGACATGAATGCTCATGCCAGTTGGCAGCACTGCACATAGGATTGTGAGTACAATGACACAAAACCTTAGCGATGACTGTGAAAGTGATGGCAGGATCAACAGACGTTATCTCAGCCAGGGCCAGCAAACACAGCAGGCTAAATGTCTGCCTGCCAGATACCCTTTCCTCATCCCTGTGACACTCAAAGTTGACAGCAATGCAGAGAGGCAGAGGAACTCATTGAACTGTCTGCTACATTAGGATATAATGTAATCTATTAATCAATATAGCATCACACTCAACCTTCAGCAGGTCACAGCCTTTCAGAGCACTGTCTACAACTTTCAAACCACCTTTGCCCAAGGATAGGTAAAGAACTGGAAGAGCAGAAACCAAACTTCGCCATTAGAACAAGAAAGGCGATAAAGAATGAAACCCAAAGCTGTAATACTTAAATTTATAACATTTGCATACAACATTAAACACTAAGGGAAGCATGTGAAAAACTCGTGGATCTAGCTGCTTTAAAGGATAATCTCAATTCTTTATGCACGTAGGCTCCCTGAATTACGAAATTTCATACGAGAAGTCAAAAACTTGAATAAACAAATTGAAATGCTGAAAGATAAGTGATTCTGGTATATTAACAAAAGTGGGGTTCACATTCTTTGTTAGGAGTGCAAGCTATTACTGCTGCTGGAGACTGAGCTACTCTATGGAGGACCAACTATTTTTAACACGGAACAGGTTGTATGCAGTATTCATTAACTGAAAAGCATGTTAGTTAATTTACTTTTCTCGTGAAGTAATTGCTGTTCTGCTTCTTTCATACACAGCATGCTGATCCAAAGCAAATTTCCAACACAAAAGTATTTAACTTTAATTTATCTAAGCAGATTTTGATTTAATTTCTTTCATTGCTTCCCTCCAACAATGCAGACTGATCAGTGTTGCACTAGAATGAGAAAAACTTCTTAATTCATCTTCCTATAGTATTTTGAGGCATACTGTATACTGAACACAGGGTGAACACCTGAAATACCTTAAAAAATCATGAAGCAGAGATCATCTCCTCTTAGAAGTTTAAAAAACAAATTAAAATCCATGTCTTATTTTTGGAGAACAAATCTCATTCCATATCTTCTTTTGAAATTCTGAAAAAGTTATCCTATAAAGATTACACTTTTGGAATGTGTTTTGCCTTTCATCCATATGATGCCTTGGCATATCAATATATTAGCTTGCACTGGTCAGTCTCAGCCCACCAAAACTCAGCATATAAAGCAGACTTTCTGCACCCTTCTAGGGTTTAGAGCTTAAACTCCTCTCAAAGCCTGTTTCTTTAATCACTCATTCTATAGTTTCTACACACAACTGCCTGTGTTCACTAACCTCACAAAGAGTAACTATCAAACCAAGTGACATAGTCAAGTGCTGTTAATAACTTCTCTACTGAACTTCAAAAGTACACACACAAAAAGATAAATAAAAGCTTTTGCAAAACACAGGGTCCTAACGGCAGGATTTGGAACAAGGCCAGTTTTTACTGTGATGACATGAAAGAGGAAATTAATTGACTACACAAGTACATAGCTTAATAAGGTCAATTAAACTTAGAAATACTGAATGCTTGAAAAGATAAGTGATTTGAATAACATTTTGGGGGCAAAAACAGAAATCAAAAATAGAATTAAAGTTTAATAGCTGCCATAATATACGCTTCTATAAATTCTGTTTCCAGCTGTCCCAGACCGACAGAGCTTCATAGTTAACAGGATTTGAGAAACACGGTCTAAAATATACAGAAGGAAGTACAAAACAAGATTTACTTTACTCTCCTAAGAATTTTTTTTAATTCCAGCCATATCAACTTCATTACATTAAAATGTAATATTTTGAAAGTTTTGCAAAATAGGTGCATATCCTGTTGCAGCAAGAAGCAGTTTTCTTGGAAGGAAATCGAGACATACAATGACAGTCTTCTGGCTTACAAAACCATGTTCTTGGTCACTATATGCTTTGTTCAGATTCACTTCATACTTGGAGGAAAATAGGTTTCAACATTTGACCTTCACCCTTTCTGCAATAACACTTTTAGTGACCTTGCCCTGAACAGATAAAGTGATTACCAACCTTTCCAGTAGCCCTACATCTTTCAGCAAATTAAATGTTCAGCAAAGTTGGTCTGACTCATACCGACCTAAACTGAGTCCTGCAGAAACCCTGAGTCATGCTGGTTCGCCTCCCAGTGGCTCTCCTTGAAACGAGTGTTCCAGTCAAGTAAGTGCAAGGCTCCAGAGCCACATTCCGTACACATTTATGTTATGTTTAACAGTGTCAGGGAAAAAGTACAGTTGCCCTCTGGAGCAGCACACCACTGAAAAACACTGAGCTGCCAGAACTTAGATGGTAACTACACACCCTCCTCATCCTTCTGGGGCTCAGCAGTACAACTCAGCCATGAGCTGCACTAGGAAAAGCAGTAATGAGTTTCTACGCATCAGTAGTAAACAGGATTGTCATGGAGATGTTCTTGAACTTGAGCTAATGAAATGTAACACTAACAGAGTAGGTCAAAATTCTTTTTCAACACCTTCCTTGAGACATTTCATCAAGTCCCTATCCATTATATTTTTACTCAAGTATATAAGTGCATTTACAAAGAAATACAAACATAACCCAGTTTTGTTTTCTGTTTCTGCTAATAAAGTTTACTCTGTAGTTAGAAATTAGTATGCTGATGGACTGAAGGCAGAGGTTTGCAAATAACCACATAAATAAAACCTTAAGTATGGTTCAGAGATGACTTTGTAAAAGATATCCTCAAAGTTGTTCTGTGGCTTTACTGCAAGATGCATGTTTAAGAGCTGTAAACCATGAGTATATGCCAAGCTTCAAATAGCCAAACGTGCCTTTAATACATAGTTTAGTATGCATCTGTATGCAAAGATGTCTCGAGTCACACGTGTGTGTGCAGGGAATGAAAAAAACCTGCTTAAAAGAGACAAAGTGATCCAGCACTGAGAAGCCGCATTTGAGGTAACGACAAAACAGTCCCAAAGGAGCTATTTATTTAATGGGTCTAAATAAAATTTGTCCCTGTGTACAATTGAAAGCACTGTTACCGCTCAAGACTAATTCTACTGCGAGCAAGAAATAAGTGATAGAAAATTTACTGCCTGTAGTTTTACCATGTTTTATCTTTTTGCTTTCATTTCTGACCTTCTGTGCAATGGCCATTTATGCTGTGATGTCTGAAGTGCTCTGCGTAACCAAGACCTGAGGCAGGATCTCCAAATTAACTTGCACTGGTGATATTAGGTAGAATGGTTTTAGCTCGCACAAGGTGAACAGGTAACGCACTAATCCACTGCATAGCTTATTTTCCATTGTCAGTCATGGAGTTGTTCAGTTGTTCCTGTAAGAAAGCCCTTTCACATTGGTCATACCTCTGCAACAGGAAATGAGTTACAAATTAAGACACATAGATAAATTAAAATAGGTTATTTTGGTTTGATAGATTTAAAGCAGGATAAGAGGAGCATATACTTCTTAAGGCCAGTTCAGGAGTTTTCTGTGAAGAGAACATACATAAAATCTCTTCATAGGCCAAGGAAGTCTTTCACCTTCAGGCAAATTTACGCAAAGATTTAGGTGAATAACGTTTTTTGCCATCCTCTGCCCCTTCTCAGCTCTCTCATTTTCTTGCTCAGGATTCCCTGTGCCCTGCACAGTTCATGCTGTGTATAGAAGTGAAAGATATCTAAAGAAACAGAGTGGATTTAAATTATTTATGAGAAATGTTATTGCACTACTGCTGCAGACTCCAACCATCAATGCGTAACTAGTTTAAATATCTGAATCACAGGAAGAGAGTACTAACAGAAAAGTGGAAAATGACAGCAAAATTATAATAATATAAAAAATAAGGAATTAAGTACTTTAATAGATTTACTATTAATAAGTCTTTCTAGTGATAATTATTATTTACCACACATTTAACTGTTTTAAATTACAGATTTCTCAACTGGCTACTGTGTCTCTCAGGGAGCACAGTAAAATACCTATAAAAGCAGAAGGAAAAATCAGATGAAGTCTCAAGCTGAAAGGGACATAGTATACAGACATTTAAACTTAACTGAGCAAATACTCTCCTCAATGAAGGCCTCAGACAATCTCACAAGTACTCTGAGTAGACAATAGAAACAAAAACTTTCCAGACCAAATCAGTTTTCAGCACCCCAATGGTACTGCCACAGTCCCTGCCCAAGAAGTCAGGGAGCAGAGATTTCATGCTCCCCTCTGCATCCTCAGAAAGTGGGGGGGAGGTTGTTCCTACAAAGGAGGCAAGCTCCTCTGTCATGATACCCACCAACTTTCTGAAAAAATACACAAGCAGCCATGCAAAGCTGCAGCTAATATACAACTGGCAGGCAAAAGTAGGTTACCCACCACTACCAGGCTCCCAGATGAAACCAATGCAACTCAGTAGCACACATTTATTTCCACTGTTTTGCTCACTTCTCTTAAAGGCAACACGTAAAGTAAGGAAATGCCTTACTTTAACCACCCACAGGGGGGAAAAAAATGGAAATAAAAAAATTGAATTTCACTTGTAATTAATAATTTTTTCCTGCTATTTGTGGTAATTTTCAAGCAGAACCCAAGGATTTTTTTAATTTACTTTTTTTTAAGAGTGTACCAGACAGCAAACACAATCTAAACTATTAATTATTATGTTTGGAGTGTTTTTTCAGGAGTAAAAATCAAAATAATTTCCCACAAAATGGGACAACAACCAAGCACAAACTGGGGTTATTTGTACATTTTCACGCAACTGCACTGAGAGAAAAAAGAAAAAGGATCTTAATCCCCTATTACCCTCAGGATAATAAAAGCAAAATGGCAACTACATGACAGCACTTGTACTGCTATACCAGAAATTTGCATTTTTGTAGCAAGACGACATACTTCATAAAGGAAATATTTTCTTCATCATCTCTGAAAATAAGTCTCGATAGAGATTTAAGTGCAAGCCAGTGCTTATGTGTAAATAATTATGAGATTATACAGATTCACTGAGGTAAGTGTTCTTTTTCTACCCTATTTTCTCTGATCAGAGAAAATTTTTTTTACGGACTAATCATGTCTGACCCAGGTCATTTTCCTCTGGAAAATATCACAACTGATCGTCATCTCACAGCAGAGAATGTCAACTGATTCTTAAACCAATGATGAGACAGGGTCACAAGATTTGTTTGTTCCGCATACAGACAATAAGCTAAGTATTTCATCAAAATCACTGTATTAGCAGTTTAAAAAAAATTAAAAGTCTGTTTTTCATTTAAGAAGATTTTTATAAAGCAAAAGCAAACACTGATTAGGCAGCACATATCTACCTTCCCGGCCTAAGGAAGCCCATGGGCATTCTTGGTACCACAGATTTTGTGGCTATTCATAATCCCACAAGACAAATCCCTTCTCTCACACTCCTGTAACACTGAATGAAAGACTCCTGCAGCCTGGGAAAAATAACAAGGTGACCAACTTTCCAAATACCCCAGCAGCCTAATATTATTATTACTGGCATTATCACACTATTCAGAAATCTAAGATGACTCTTAGCTTTTTTTATGTCAGTTTGCTTATAAACTCAGATCATGTGGCAACGTAAGATTAGCTGAAAAACAACCCCTCTCTCACAACAGCCAGAATTATCTACCCTCCACCTCCGACCACATTATAAACTCACATAGTCTGAAAGTAACCATGTGTTGACCTTGCAGACAGAAGTGTGGAGGAGGGAAAAAAACTTGCTCTCAGAACTCTTATGTTTTCCAAAGTAATTTTAAACAAAGGCTAGTTTAAAAGCCTGACTTCCCCACTACTCATTTCCAACTTCACAATGTCATTCTACAAGGGACCTGTTCCAGATCTACTTCAGGCATTAGCTAAGTTCAAATGCTCTGCACAATATTCACATCTATATTTTTCTTCTTAGTATTTCTGCCCCTATGCTTTTTTTGTCCTTGCAATGTTTCTAACCTGCATAATATCATTGATCTGATGGATGCTCTTTATAGAAGCAGTTACACAGCATCAGTGTAGGAAGGCAAAAGGCAAAAGCTATGATGGGCAGTGGAGGAACAGGAACATAATAGTCTCTCAGAGCAAACCTGCTCACAAAGAAGTAATCTGTGTCTCTGCTAAACTAATTCTGGTGGCACGGGCTAACACAGATGGACTTGCAGAGCATTTGAACTTGCTTTTTCTCAGAACGAACAATTTACTGAAGACTTTGTACTCCTGCTCTTTGCATGCCTCCAGGGTCTGAAAAATATTTGCAGTTGAAACACCAGAAAGCATAAACCCTCAGAACATCACATTCCCTTTGAACACTAAAGTACTTTAGCATAGCAGCTGTTTTAGAAAAGCACAGTAGCTGCTCTACTTCATCCCAAGTATCATAAACACAACTCAGGCAGCTCAGAGCATCCTTAAGGCCAACCTTGGGTACTGAAACCATTCTTTTCACTCATGCTGCAATCCCATTTAGCAACATCTTCTGCCTTGTGCTTTCTGGCACATGCACCTTCTTTAAGAGGAAAAACAATTTAGATACTCAGATACTTAAAATCCATAGCACACTACTTTGCCTGATGCCCTGTACAACAAAGGCCATGTGATAACCCTGATGATTCATTTTTGGACTAGAGTGCTTATGCTTGAAGAAAAAAAAAACTTGATTTAAGTTTTTTCTGCACTGTGTGTATCTCTGCCTTATATATCAAGTGAATATATCGTACTCGCAAAATCCACATGTTTATACAGGGCGTTAAGAGTTCATGAGATGTTGCAAATACAGATCTTGATGTCAAACTCTACACACAGCTCTACCTGCCTTTTGCTCATTCAGAACAACAGTATTTGGTTTCTCTTTTTTTTTCCACACACAGTCTTGTTCATAGCTTGAAGGAACTTAATTAGGTTTAAAACTCTTTCTTGCCCTCAAATCTTGCTGAAAATGTCCCCATGGCTCTCACTGATGCATTTTAAGCACTTGTAGCCCTGACTGATGAAAAGACGACAGTAACATTAATGAAGATCCAAAGTTAGCAAATGCAGCAAGTCACTACAGCTCAAGTAGGGCACATGCCAGAACAGAGACTGAACTATTTCCTAATACCGTTAAATCACTTCTACCGTCAAATGCTTAATCCCTGATTACATTTCAGAAAATGGTATTTTATTACTTAAGCCATCTGATTAATCCCCTCCCCCCATACTCCCACTGCCTTCTACCATCCTTGAAACCTGACCTCCACTAACAACATCTTGCCTTCCCATTCATCTAGACTGGAAGCACTCAGGAGCATGGCTGAGATCTTAGAAGAATTATCACCCAAAAAAGCCTTTTTCCATTAACTTCAGTAGAGCCAGTCTGGGCAGAAACATAAATCAGTGCCTGCAAACTTTAATTAAAACTGCTTCTCTCTCTGGACCTGTATTCAACTCTTATTTCACTGCTCATTTGCTCTACGAACAAACAACTTCGGCTTCTATAAAAACCAAAAGTTTTTATGACATGGTAAAACATTTCTGGTTATGTTCTACTAAACTGTTTTAGTTCAATATCCCATTAATAACGGAGAATATTTTTTTTTCTTTTGAGAATTTTCAGATGAAAAGGTTTTGTAAAACTTCAGATTAAATAGTTGAACTGTAGCAACTTTTAAATAGCTATGTAACTAATGAAGCAGATGAGATACACAAACTTCATTTCCAGCTGCTTTCAGTGCATTTCCAATTTCTATTAACAAGACCATCTACTGCTAAACAAAAAGTGAGTTAACAAAGCTAATAAAAGACCTGAAGTTACCTTTATAATGCCTTCCCCAGGCCTCATATCTGTATAAATCTTGACATTGTATGATATATTGGAGAAGGTCGGGGAATTATCATTTGCATCAAGCACCACGATATTGACTGTCACTGGGATACTCTCCTGTACACCATCAGAAGCTGTCATCTTCAGGGTAAAATAAAAAAAAAAGCAGAATAGGAACATATTTTAATGGTATGTCCTTAATACAATTACAACTATGAGAAAATACAGTATGACAACTAAAAATCAGCATTTTTTTTTTCATTTTTGTCTGCACTTACAATTACTGGAGGCTTCAGCTGAGCTTGAGCTTGCACTGTACAAGACTCAGGGCAAAAGCAAAATGAAACCATGCTTTTAAAACATACTGTGTCAGATTAGCAGCAGAAATGAGAGTGAATAACTGTTTCCCAGGGTTGGGGCTGGGATCTGAGCTACAGACAATGCCAGGAAAGGCAGAGCCCATCCCCAGCTGCGCTGAACACCCTCAAGGAGCAGGGTCTGGCCACAGCTACACAAACCTGACACTGCAAGTCTCGCCTGGGCACGGCCAGGCACAGGAGATGCTATATACATGTTAAACCTCAAAGAGCGGGATTTACAGAGCTAGAGGCCTACTTATTCCATAGAGAAAATCTGAGCTCTCCTTTCAAATGCTAAAAGGACAGAAAATGCGGAGGCATCGATTGGAAATCTCTGCAGAGGAACAGGGTTTCCCTACAGCACATTTGCAAATTGCTTTAGGGCTGTTAAGATGTTTACTCACAGACTGGGAAATGCCTGAAGGAGTATTAAGTCCGTTTAAGCTTTTTTTTTTTCTTTTTTTTCTTTTTTAAATACTGCTGGCTGTGGTTTATGTTAGCCTACTTTTTTATTTTGTACCAAAATAGAGCAGAAAGGCCAACACAGGCATGATATTCCAAGCTCAAGGGCCAAGAAAAGAAAAGGCAAAGGTGGCCTCAAAGGCCAGGGCAGGTACAAAAGAGAAGAGTCAGACTGTGTCATGGGAGGGTGGTGAGGAGCAGGATATAGTCCAGGGACCATGGAGATGAAGCTGGTAGTGGGATCTAAAAGGTTGCTATTAAACCAAACACATGTCTTTTGGAAGAGCATACTACCCCAGTTACCGCTCCCCAGTATTGCTGCTGCTCTTCCTCCACAGTTTGTCTTCTTCTGTGCCATTTTAATGATTTACAATGATGTTATAACTAATAATTTTTCAACACTGGCTCTGAACAATGAACGATGTGCTTCCAAATGTGTTTAGCTTACCGAGAAGGTATAAAGCTGCTGGACTTCTCTGTCAACAGGCTGCAGCAGGGTGAGGTAGCGGGTGATGCCACTCGGAGTCACAGTGAAAAACGTATTGTAGTCATTCAGAAAGAGATGGAGCTGTGGATCCTTGGTCTTTAAACAATATTAAAACCAGAGCATTTTATATTTATATAATATTTATATTTATATAATATTCATATTTATTCATATGTACCATTAAGTTTCCAATTACTCAAAGCAAGTGCTTGTTTTAGTTGAAAAGTAAACAAGCAGAAAGTACAAATCCTGTGACTAACTGAATCTACAAAACTGGAAAAAACCCCACATAAAAATAACACTGCTGATCTAAAAATCTGATCTTCATAATGAAAAATGTATCAAAAATACACTTCAACTTATAGAGTAAGTAAACCAATGGTAAACAAATACCTGTATCTGCTAGTTTGTTTTTTATCACTAAAACAGTCTTTTTTAAGTCCAATATTACTTATCAATATAAGAAGCTAGATTCAAGTATTTGTCTTCAAACATATTAAAAACAAACCAAAACTCATCTCGATTAATGGAAAAATAAAACAGTTTGGCTGATGCAATGAAAAAAGATCATCATATGTGCTGAAGAATATGGCTAAATAGATGCTGTTTGGAGATTCTTATTATGTCTCCAAAAGAATCAAAATATATTGATGCAGAATTACAGATCTCTCAGTTGATCAGGTGAAAACCATAGTAAAGCAATTCTGGTATAATTTTCAATAGGAAGTAACATTTTAAAGTAAAGAGAAAAAAAAAAGGCTAGTCGTCAAGGCATTGTGAATTTGTTACTCATGCCTTCCCTAGGTAGCCTGCCGGGAACGCAGATTTCAGGTCTGCATGACTCCATGTACAGCTGGGCAAGCACCAAGAGTGGTGCTGCAGTCCTAATGCTGCATGCCAAACCATGCAACAACATCAAGATAGGGTAACACCTCGTGAGATACCCTGAGCAACCAGTCAGGAACTCATCCTTCCATTTCCATCCTCTCTCCTAGTATGGCTGGCAGATTATAAGTAGGGGGAAGAAGAATGAAATGTTCCCTGGGGAAAAAGACTGAAATTAATTTTGGGGCAAAAGGAATCTCTGCTAAGAGAAAAGGGGAGGAATTTTTCTGCCATGGACAGAATCAGAAGTTATTACTGTATTCACAGGGAGTAGAACAGATTAATCGAAGTCCAGAATCTCAAGCCAGTTCCTTCCAGTGTGAACTTGTCAGATGGATGCAAAGCTGCAAGATGGACTTCCTAACCACTAGTCCTTTCCCTGCAGTCTGCTGGATGCCAGCACAGAGCAGGCAAAAAGGGCGTTTAAGCTTCGTATGCCCTGGTGGTTCTAAAAAGCCCCACAAATTAAGGTATTTTTCTGGGATGTCAGTATTGTTGAAATAACAGAAAAATGGATTGTGACCAGGATGAAATATCTCAACATCTTCCCCCATCGCTGTAAAGATGCTATTGGGTTATCAAACCGATTAGACTGCAAGGGTCACTCTATATTAAAATTACATTTTAAAATAAATTACGTTACCTTTTATTGCCTACAGTATTTCAGCAAACACTTCTCTGTCCTCGTATGTAATCTGGTTAATTTAACCTGACAATGTAGTTACTCTCGGTTGTTAGTTATTTAGTTTATTTCTGTTATATGAGGTAAGATTACAAAGCAGGAATGCAAATGTGAGTGGGAAAAACACAACAGGCTGGGAAATGAGTCCTATAAAAAACTGTTTTGAATTGCCCCAAATAATGTGGAAATAAGGAACCAGAAGTCTAGTACCATGAATAAAACATAACAGAAAATCCAGTGGCTGCACAAGGCATAACTTCGAATTATTTTTACCAGCTACTTTCCAACATAATTCTACAGAACCTGCCCCACACAGAGTAGAACATGCTACAGTCAGGAATAGCTGCATTCAATAAATTCTCCCATGATGTTCTTCTGTCCTGAACATTTTCTCAACCTGAATCCAAAAGGCTTCTAGAAGGTTAACTCCTGCCCTGTCATTATTGTCATTCCTGTGTAATTAAAAAAAGAAAACAGACCACTGGAAAGTTCACCAATACCTATAGTATAGCAGACATGAACACTTGAGCTAACTCCAACATGCACTAAGTGTCATAACGAACAACTACGAGAACAGATTAGTACAAGAGAAGGTAAAAGAGCAACTTATTTCAGCAATCCAAAGTACTCTGAAGCACAAGTTTTGAAAGGCTAAGATTATACTAGTTAAATAAAAAAAACATTTCAGTTGCTGAAAGCTATGGGAAAGAAACATCAGTGTTCCAAATGAGTGGTTTCCTATTGCCTAAAGCTTTGCTGCAACTATGCCAGCTTTCAGTAAAATTAAAATTCATTATACAGCTAGTAATGCAAACAGCAATCTCTTTTTTCCATAAAAAATTACAGAAGGTAATTGCCAATAATTTTTCACTGTGTAGACACTACAAAGTCGGTTAAAAATTTAATTTACAAAAACACTGGTTGGTTGTTACAGTTCTTGCTTGTCATGCCATTTTGAACACTAATAAACACTATTTTTTACCTAATTTGTTCTTGAAAAAACCCAATGATGGAGATCCCACACACTTCAAAGTAATCTATCCTATCCCTTAGATATTCTTGTATCAGAAATTTTATCCTAACGTGTAAGTTAAATCGCCTTTACTGCAATCGATGCCTATTTCTACTGTCTTCCATGCATGTCAGACCTACAAAGCAATTTATTTCCTTAATCTTTGCATGGTTATGCTTTTACATTTTCTACTAAAAGTCTGTTCGACTTAATCGTGAACATTTATGTGGCAGATACTGTGAGAGAAAATGATTGTGGCAAACAATCCATCTATGTTGCCAATGCTATTACCAATACTTTAATTTTTTAAACTGTTTTGGGGTCTGGACTTCTGAATTCTGACTATATTACTGGATCATATAGCTTGTCTCTGACTAATTGCTTAGCATATAGTATTAAGTAGAAAGCTATCAAAATTCACACAGAAGAGTATACATGCAACCTACAAGGACCATTTCAAGCATGCAGTTGAAACCTGACATGGTTTACACACTTCAAACTGTCTAGTAGATACTTTTTAAATTTAAAAAACCTTTTTTGTAGTACTTCAGATTTCTAGAAAGACAAATAATTACTTAATGAACACAAAGCAATTACAACATAACCGTGGTACAACTTTATACCCTAAATAAATTTGGTCCAATGTGTTTAAAGGGCTCTTTGCAGGCTTCACAAAACAAGTGACAGCCCCAGTCCCACAGAAACAATGACAGGGCAGAGAAAAACAAAGGAGGACAGGGGAAATAAATAAATAAAGCACACAATTCAAACAAAAAGTAATTTTGCAAACATAATACCCAATACCTACGGGAATGGCACCTGGTGTAAGCTACAAAGAAAAACACATGATACAAAATGAATACAAGAAACACAAACCTGATACTGATGGACATCATAAAAGCAGTACATCTGGGGAAAAATAGTTACAGACAAAGATACAACAAAATGAGATGCAGAAAGTGCTCCAATGCACTCTTAATAAACAAAGCCTGGGTTTGAATTTGTTCTGCTTGAAAATCTCAAGAGAAGTTCCTGAAAGTTTGAAATCCTGCACGGATGTTAATGTTACACTTCTGGTGCTTCTGTCCTCCCACAAGAGCTTACAGCTCTTCCTAAAGCAAACAGTTTCTACAATTTACTAAGACTACATCAAAATTACATGACATTGTCAAGAACGAGCAGCCAATGATACATACTCTGTACGTGTTTCAACAACCCCAAAGACTTTTTAGAGGGAATATATTTAGCTGTTAAATTCTCCAGGGTAGCCAGAACAAGGTCCAAGAGCATCAGAACTGCTTAGGCTTCCTGATTGCTAGCACAGGCTTGTCTCCAAAAAAGCTGTAGCAATAACAAAGATAATTTAATGACAGATCTTGGTTGTCCAACATTCTTCAGTGTGGAGGACAATCAGCGCTGAAATGCCCATGGAAGAGAGTTGTTTTGCTGAGGAGAAGTTTTCAGCATTTGTTCTCCTCATTTCTGGGTGAAAAATAGAAAATCTTTTCCATTCATGTCTTTTATTGAAAAAAATCTAAGATTCACAGTCTCGCAGAGGTGAAGCCATGGAGATTCTCAGTCCCACTGACAAGGGTTTTGCAATCAGACTGTGTTGGCACTGACCTCATTGCTTTTCTCTGACTTGTGTGAGGTGAGCTCTGCAGGGCCTGATGAGATAGTTATCCAGGTTCACAATAGATTGGATGGGATACACGAGATAGGCACAGCATCTGCAGTGAATTTCCTGCATTCTTAACATTACCATTAGATATCAGAAAAACAACTTGAAGCACAGCCTCCTGGGAAGGAGCTACAGCCTTCATCAAGACTCCTGGGAAGTCTTGATGATGGCTGTAGCCATAAAACCACTTAGATCAACAGAACCCAAGGAGGAGAACAAATCAAGTCTAAGTTCGGAGCAAATGAAAAAGTGCGAGAGGTAAACCAGTCTGAGAAGACTTTGTTCCGGAGTGTGAGGCGGCACTGGAATGGGTTGTCCAGAGAAGCTGTGTATGCCCCCTCCCTGGAAGTGTTCAAGGCCAGACTGGACGGGGCCTTGAGCAACCTGGTCTAGTGGAAGGTGTCCCTGCCCACGGCCAGAGGGTTGGAACTAGATGATCTATAAAGGTGCCTTCCAACCCAAACCATTCTATGATTTATTTTTTTTCCTCCTTAAACATTTTTTTCTTTAAACTGAGTTATTTTAAATAATATTTAACTGTACAATTTAGAATAATAATAAAAAAGCTTTTCATCATTTACATCATCTCCAGTTTGGAGGAGATGTCAAAAGACTAATGAGAGAACCAGGATGGACGCTGAGCAGTGCTCCGATTCTGAATTCTTTCAATCACCACCAAAACCTCTCCAGCCCATGCACAAAGCAAAGGGTGAGGCATAAGCGTGACTGTAAAGTCAGGTGCTAAAAAGCGCTGCAACACTTTTTACTCTTTCAAGTTGAGGTGCAAATGGCCATGTCCCTCACTGAATGAAAAGCCAACAGAATAGTTTTGAAAAAAATCATCTTCTGTTCCTCATACAAGTGAGCCACTCCTGGGAGAGGGCAAGAAACAAATGTCAGCATCTTCAGTGCTTCCATTAATGAGAAAAAGCATTTGTTTAAAACAGGGCAGATACACAGAAAACAAATTTCTTGAGGACTACAAGGAACTCGGAGAGAGAAACAATAGCTTCAGAAGGCAGAAATTCATCCTACACAGATAAATGAAGAGATACAATGCTACGGAAGTGATTCAATGTTAAGATTTTTATTTTTCCTTCTAATGTGGAAAGATTCAGAAAAGAAAATCCCTGTCTTCATAAATTCTAAAGAAAGAGAATCTGCCTATTTGCTTTGCTTTTGCCTTTTGTTTGTTTTAATAATGGTATTAATGGGCTGTTACATTCTGGGAAGAATATTTCCTGAATCGCTATTTTGTAATGTAACTATTAGAGTGTCACAGAAGTGCTATACAGGGACAGCAGTATTATGAGAACTCTCCTCTCAGGAGAATACCAGCTGCAAAACAAGTTCAGACAGTAACAGAGAAAGATATAAGCAATCAAGCAAATATTAGAGAAAAATGCTTCAGTATATAAAATGCTTCAGTACTCCTGGATAAAAAAAACCCCAACAATATTTTTCCTTATTTGGATGTGTCATTGAAAATCCATAATCTGCATTTGTAGTTACATTTAAAAGTTATTTTATCCATTATTTGCTCTGTCCTCTCAAGTTGCTGCTGAGATGCTTTTAGGTAAAATAATTCTTTAAAATTTCCCACAAGTTCTCTGGAAACACGGAAGTTGAGCAACCATCTACTTAGTTTGACTTCAATTTCACAGACAATGGAAGCATAAAACAAAAAACTGGTCTGATAGAAAAGGAACCAGAGAGGAAGCTATGGTAGTAACTGACCTGCATCATACTGCACTGCCCAGGGATGTTACACTGGGCTGTAGGCAACCACAGAAGCATCAGGGTTACTGCAATTTCTCAATGTGTGCTGGGACATGTTAAATGTTTTTGAACACATGCTGGCACATCTTATAATCATGATATTAATTTTGTTCTCTAATGAGCAAAGCACAGATTACCTTACACTTATTGATCAAGACACTACATGTGGTATCAGTAAACACCTTGGTAGTTGAGTAGTATGTAATGGATATGAATGCCACTGTCTTCTTTCAACCTTGATGCTAAATCCGGGGAGTGGTTTGGTTTGTTCTTTTTTGAGAGACATTCAAAAAGATTTGGCATACAGGGCAGTTACCAACTCTAACCACCACAGGAGAAGAAATTAGTACTCTCCCATGAAAGCAAAAAAGCAAGGAAGCAAGTGGCCTGGGAAGTCTTATGTAAACAGCAATCAGATCATACTGTTTAAATTCCTCATCTCAGCTGGTTTACTCAGGTCTTACGGTACTCCTGTGGCTTAATTTAATTCATGCCATTTAAACAGGCCACTTAATTATATCAGCACTTGGCAGCACTGCCCTAGTTAAAAGTCTGTTTGCAATGTCACATCTATAAATTAAATTTTTGGAAGGTTTATAGCAGGACCCTATTATAATTCCCACAAGGTTTGAATTTAGAATGTGTTTTGTTTTTTTCTTAAGATACACAGTTAAGATGACCACTTTCTTAATGTATTTATCTGAGGACAGGGAGTTATTTTAATATGAAATACAATCTCAACTGATTTGTCAATTAGAAGACTGAATACATTATGTTTAGCCAGTGTCAGTACTAACATGCACAAGCACGTAGAGGATCTCTGTCAACTTCTGATCAGCAATCCCTACTTAATAAATACATTAATTTACTAAGATACAATGAAGCCATCAGAACATTAAGACTGCAGGAGCTAATAAGCATTACCTGTGCTTATTAACACACCCTGAGCTACCATCTAGTGCCAGCAAGAAGGTAGCTGTGATTTTAGTTTGTTTGGATGTTTTATGTACGAGTTATAAGCAATTGCTGCACTCCCAGCTTTACTCTTCTGGAAGTCTCATGCCACAACTGGTTATAAGCACTACATGAATCACTAGCACATGTATTAACATGCAGTCACTTAAACCTGATTCTCTCCTCCCTCGCATCCATGTTATACCTGCATCATTTCATAGAATTGGAAAGAGCTGTGCTGGCATGAGTCAGTGACGCCAAAGGGACAGGAAACTGCACAGAGCACTTCCACCCAAGGATGAAGATGATCATCATCTCTGTGGCTGTAGGCAGATCTCTCTATCTCCAGAGATAAGTTTACAGCATTCTTTCTAGACAGAGAGAGGACGCGGCACCTCTAGCAGATCTGATGGATCAGATCTTGTTGGCCTTAAGCATCAATAAAACATGCAAGAGAGAAGACTGATACAGTCACAGAATCTGGCACCAGTTTCCCTGACTAGTTCACGTTGCTGAGACAGAGCAACCCTTCCTTCTCCCTGCATCTCCCAGGCTTGGTAAGGAGCCCCCATAGCTGTACCACCTGACCTTACCCCCCCATACCTAAGGGAAATGGCCTCACAGGTACAGAGTCATTCTAGTAGCAAGGCGGACAGAACACGAGGGCCACTGGCCAGGTTCCACCACAGCCCATCTGCCCCAGCACATGGCATTACATCCCAGCTGGGCCAGCAATCATCATTATTTTCTCCTCACTTTGGGTGGATGGAGTGGGGTGTCAAAATTAAGTCTTTATGGCACATCATTTCTCATTCTAGAAATCCTTGCCAGTTATTCATTATGTAACACTGAAATACTACACTTTTTCAATAATAAACAAAAATAATTCACTGGAAAACTTTTGGGTCTGTTTCATTTTGTGTCATGTGACTGAAGTAGGTTTTCATTATCTTAACCAAACTCCTGTTCTTCATTATCCAATGCAAATAAAAACATGATATAAAACAACCAAGTGTTAAGTTCACTGGGAAGTAGTTTTGGCCCTTCAATGATAACTTCCTGTGGATATGAAATTTCAGGTCTATTTGTACTGAGACACAGAAATATTTAACAACTTCTAATCAGCTGCCTAAAGCAGCTTGCATTCAAGAATTATAAACTTGATTTTCATTGTCTTTGGATGCAGATTATTTAAATTATGTTAGTGGCCCCAATTGAAATATCTGCTGCAGATTGGACAGATATTTTTTATTAATAGCAATACAATTAAAACTGCAAATATTTAGGCCACACCTAAGCTGATATTTCTAGAGCAGGCAAACAGAAGTATATTACTGAACCACCCTATCCAATATCCAAATATTGAGATAACTTCATGGAAACATGCTGATGTACTATAGAAAAGGCACAACAATAAAACATGGAGCCCTATGGTCAAACTACTCGTGATGAATTTCAGAGCACTCCTCAAAACTTGAGATATTGAACTTGTACTGACAAAATCAGTGACAGGAAGCACTTTCAGCGCAGAACATAAATACCAGGATTACCTTATTAAGTAGTTCATATTAAAGGAACAAATTACTCTTCCACAAAGAAGTTTTTGAAATGAAATATTTGCAGTCTGAGAGTATACAAGTATCACGTGCTATACTAACTACCTGGTATTTACATGATTAAATCAAAGAGGTAGCCCAAATTCAGAATTTAACAGTTCAAAGTGATTTTCAGTCTCATATATGTTCTAATATTTAGTTATGTTAAAGAATCTTGTATTATCAAATCTGCCTTTGACAACTTGTGGGTAGACTTGTGCAGCTGCCAGGGAAAGATTAATCAGAGCACTATTAATTGCATCCTGAGAAACCTCCAGAGGTTAATGAAGTCCAAAGTCTGTCATTCCTTTAGTCTAACAATATAATCTACTAGGAAATAGGACAGAGTCCCCCTAAACCACCAGCATGGAAAACTGCCACATAAATTAAAGCATCTGAACTAGGACACTGAATTCTCTTTTAATTAAAACAGTTATTTTGAATTATTTCAAGCACAGCAGATTCAGCCCCTCCCTCACCAGCCATGCTGCATGTCGTCTTCTGCCACTATGGACCTCGTATACACAGCAGAATCTTCCTAGGCTGTTGCAGCTACAAAGCCTTGAGGGCAAATATCACAATCCCTGGAACATCAGTGGACTTGCAGATAGAGAAACACCAGCACCGTACTGTGGATTAACAGTGACATTTTTGTACTATTTTTGGCTGTCCATTGCTCAAATTGGCAGTGTAACAACCCAGGCAGAAACAGCTCACAACAAGCTCTCCAGCTTGCCAAAAACTCAGACCATACGTATCTAATGCCCAAGTCTATCAGTCTCACAGACAGACTTGCTCGGTTTCAGTCTTCCACTCTTCAGGTGACTAATAGCCTCTCTTTCCATTTTTGTAAAGTTAACATGCAGTCACACATGCTATAAGGTGGGCATAACTAGTGCCCTAAAATTGCAGATTTCTCTAACAGACATGCACCAAGGCATATTTGAACCAAAGGGTTTTACTAGTACTTTCATGAAGGCATGGATATAACAAAAACAAGACAGCAATTCGCTTAGGCTAAAACCATCTAAAAATATTCCCATATTTTTTTTTTGTTTAATACACATAAGCATCACAGAAGTAAAAGCAGCCTTCTGAGAAAAATCTCTCAAATGAGTAGCTTAAAAAGGACTTAGAACTGTGGACACTAACTCATACGATTTGATTTCTGTTGTGCTCGGGCACACATTACCCGAATAGATTTTATACAACACAATCAGACAATGTATTGTAAATATAAACACATACCTGATGCCTGCACAACTTTCTTATTCCTATATTAAGCAACCTACAAGATCCCGTTAATTTGATCAAATAAAAAAACTGCTTTGCTTTTAACAAAAGCAACACTGAACAAGAGTATTTCACAAGTAATAAAATCATCAGCAATGCCTGCAGATGACTGCTGCATGCACTTATTCCATACTTTTTATCTGGCCCCTAAGAAAGCCAGATCCAATAGCCACTTTCACTTGCCTTCCATTCAATTTTTGTGAATGCCAGTAAATCGACTGAGATATTATAATGAATAGGAAGAAGATATTCTACAAGAGTTTGAGCTTTAAAATTGCTTCTTAGGACAATAAATCACTGTAATGCAGACAGTGACACAGTGATGCGGAAAGCATCTTTCAGTGACAATGGCCTCTCGTGTTTTTCAAAAATATTGAATTTGCTCATGTCAGAAGTGAAATATTCAGAAACAGAAGATGGTTTCCAGACTATTAGGTTAAGAACTTTATTAAAGAGTATTGTCATTTACTATAAATATTACTACAAAACCTATGCCTACAACTTAGCTTTCCTTACATATATGAAGATAACAAGAGAACAGAAGAACAGAAACAAAAAAGGACAAGGGGGACAACTGGAGAGAAAACAGTAGTTACATGAAAAAGAAAGGTTATCAAAAAATACGTAATCCCAACAGCCCTGGTAAGAATGGAAGAAACGTTAGCCCTAGAGGCATAGTATTGTTACTAGTTGGTTACTATTTTTTTGAAGATGCCCAATTTTTACTGAGTAATGTCATTATCAAATTCCAGGCAGAGCAAAGAATGGATTGAACTTTCAGCTTCCTGTCATCTTATTCCTTTTCTTCCTGGTTAGTTCAAACTATTACTTCCTTCCACTTTGAGCTTCTCCCTCCCATTTCTCCACACTGTGTGGCAGATTCACCCTTCTCACAACATGCATTTTTTTTTCTCTTCACACTAAGCATTCATCATCTCTAACAGGACACTCTCTTAAGGAGAGCTGAGAAAAATACAGAGTAGTTTTTCAGTTCAGATGCACTTTCATATCTACTTGTACTCAGAATGAAAACAAAAAAGAAACTGGATTTTTTAATTTATGATCAAAACAATTTTGTCTCAATAAAATATATGAAAATATAAAAAACTCTAAAAATAATAAAAATGTAAACACCAGTATGACACTATAAAAGAACAAGAAACATACCTCCTCCACATCATTGTCCAACGCCATGATTTGTAGAGGAGAAGTCAGATTCTGGTTATCAGAGATGGTTGTTCCCACGGGAGAGGATTCGAGGATGAAGCCATTGTACGTAGATCTTGTGAAATACGGCTTCTGATTGTTCTCATCAAGGACTTCAATATGCAGATTGGCAAAGGCAGGAAGAGGATGGCCGTTGTCTTGTTCAGCCTGAAAAAATACCTCCTTTGTCACAGGCTGTCAGCCAAGTAAAACTACAAACAGTTAGTAAATAACGTTGGCTTATATTTAAATATTACAATCCAGTTACAAAAACAAATAACAATGCACAGATCACCCTATTATGGAACTTTACATCACAAAAAAAAAAAAATACCAAACAACTAGTTAGGATGTAAGAGCAAAAACAGTTTCAGTCACAGTAACATATTAAGTAGCCACAAGGAAACTCAAAGCTATACAGCACACATGCAAACATTAATTCCTTAAACTATCAGTATCAAGAGTTTTGGAAAAACCTTTGAAGGATGAAAGAAAACTGGAAACTGCTGATTGTAGAACAGAACCTAAACCCACATCACCAGCAAGAGAGTTAAAACCAAAAGATGACGACAGTACACGCGGATTTATGGTACTTGCTACTGATTACTGAAAGACCATATTGCCCTGGGTACAACTTTTTCTCCCTCTCCCCCAAAATCCATCTTTTCTAGTGTTAGATGAGTAGGATTTTAATTTTGATTTTGCCTATTTTTGAGTGTCAAGCAAAATTCTTTACTTCAATTAATAACGCTCACTTTTCAATGGCAATGCCTCACCTACCAAGATTTGCTCACTGATAGTTTCACCTGATTTATTATTTTCAAACTTCCTAAACATAAAAGCACTAATTGCCCATTCCAGTGTGCTCATCTAATACAAATGTATGATGTTGCTTTCTTTTTTTTTTCGAATTTACTGCCTATGACTACTTGAAGTAAATAAACAAGGGAAGCAGAAGACAACAAGCAATTTGTTCTTTAATTTATAAAGACCAAACCAGTTTTAATTATGGTCCTGCACGTGTCCCTGTAAGCAAGGCAACAGTAGGGTACTGTAAGACAGTCTCCTATTCCTATGGCTTCATTGCCAAAATCTGTAAGCACACAGACCCTGGGACTGTGACAGTAGAGCACTATTACCTTTCTGCAGACATGGGAAGTGTCTAGTGCAATCAGCTTCTCAGGTGTATAAATATTTCAGGAGAGAACAGTACCTAAATTATTGTTGTTAACAGTACTTCTTGTTTGCAGAGGTTTTATTGTCGTTCTGGTATTTCTCCCATTTCAAAACAGATAATTCCTAATTTTTCAAATCTAAGATCTGAGGAGCCTTCTTCTGGAAAAATTCTATTTTGATTTCATCAACTAGTTGTTTTTTAATTTCTTCTTTAGACACATTTTTTTTGTTTTGGTCTGTAAAATGTTAATTCTGTATAAAGCTTTGCTTTGTTTACCAAGCAACAATAGTATGCTGTTGATAATAAAAGCTTCCACTTCAAGTAAAAAGAAGTATGAACATCAACATTGTTATTTTGTTCAAAGCAGGTGATGACACCTTTGGTAACTCATAAGAAACTCATTCAAAACACTCAGTTCTTAGGAAAAATGTATTTTCCTCTTAAAAATATATCAGAATTACTGAGATGGGCAACAGTGATAGTTGTGCAGATTTAAAAATAGCCACCAACCTATCTGCTTGTACGTGGCTCTTTTCTGACTCACGAGGATAAGGTCAGATCTGGCAAGTGGATTTATGTAAGCAGGTGCCAGTGTCTGAAATTAATAAGGCTTTTCCTAGGAGATTAATTTTTGTTAAAGAGACAAAATTCTGTCAAAAAAATTGGGAGTTCTGCTAGCTAATTCGCTGGCACATGAAGATTTTAGTAACCAGGGTGCAAGAGACAACATATTTATCTACTGCTGTTCTTACACACTTCTAGGATACAGGACACTACCAGTGATCAAACTCTTAACTGCCTCAAATGATTACTACTACATTAAATATGAACATCTTTTTTTCAGCCAGCTTCAGTTATTCATATTCAAATAAAACACATAACATGGAAATAGTACACCAGGCTTCAGTCCACCCAAGGAGACTGGTGCTTCTGGGTGATCCCAACCAATTTTAGAGAGATTTGTATTAGCTGAGAAAGACCGCCTTCACACCATTCATTGTAAGAGAATCACATTTATCAGCTTTACTAAAATTTATTTAGAAGCCTTCCAATTGCACTTAATTTCATTCAACAGAGCAGCACTCAAACATCCCTGGGGAAATCCTAGTGCTGTGGAAGTTAACAGCAACATATTTCAAATCCAATACAGTACTAGCTGGTGGTACCATTGGAGACTGGATAGGTGACTACCAAATGCTGAATGTGATTTACAGAAACGAGATTTATTTTTAAGTTGATGCTCCACTGAATGAAAATAAACTTCACATGTTAAAACTGACATCACCAAAATTACTTAGAAGTATTCTGGCTACTGACTCAGTAGGATGAAACTTCAAAAACATCTTGATATAGAGTTTCTGGCTAAAGTAATATACCGCAAGCATGAAAAAAATCTCAGAAAAAGTCTGCTTTATGAGCAACAAATACATATGGATCCCATTCTATTTTATAAGCAGATCTATTTCTGAGCATTGTTATTTCAAGAAAACTAGGCTTTTTCGCAGTAAAAATTTACACAAAACTACTGCAAGTTTCTTTATAACAAATCTGGATATTCCTGGCAACTGCTATGAAGAGATGCTGAAAAAAGAAAAATGTAAGATGGTCCCAATCTTCTTAACAACTTGAACAGCTGCAATAATGGCCTTGCTTTAAAGCATAAGTGAGCACTGACCCCATCCCAGGTTAAAAGAAGAAATATTCATCTATACAGGGTGTTTACTACATTATCATTACAGTACTGTATTGTCTTTCTGAAGGAAAAGACAGTGCTCTAAATTATATGTGGTCAAATACAAAGAAAGATGTGTATTTCTAAGACTGGAATTCAAATTTTAGTCCCTGGAGACCAAAATTACAATGAAAAGGATTCCTTTCTCAGAGGGCACTTCAACTCAAAAGCACTTCCGCTTTGCAGGTGCTTTCCTTTGTTTTTATCCTGTTGAGTGCACTGGTCAAAATAATTAACTTTGGAACTTTGGCCTCCCCATTTGAGAATCTGGCAGAGTTAGACAGCTAATCCCTCAGAAAGTCACACCCAGTTCTCAACTGCTTGTGGCCAGACACACCAGAAGGATGGGATGCCATCCACAGGGACCTGGACAAGCTGGAGAAGTGGGCCTGTGTGAACCTCATGAGGCTCAACAAGGCCAAGTGCAAGGTCCTGCACCTGGTTCGGGGCAACCCTCAGTATCAGTGCAGGCTGGAGGATGAAGGGATTGAGAGCAGCTCTGCCGAGGAGGACTTGGGAGTACTGGTGGATGAAAAGCTAGATATGAGCCACCAGTGTGCACTCGCAGCCCAGAAAACCAATCGTATCCTGGTCTGCATCAAGAGAAGCGTGGCCAGCAGGTCAAGGGAGGTGATTCTGCCCCTCTGCTTCGCTCTGGTGAGACCCCACCTGGAGTCCTGCATCCAGCTCTGGAGCCCTCAGCACAAGAAACCTGCTGTTGGAGCGGGTCCAGAGGGTGACAAAAATGATCCAAGAGCTGGAACACCTGTCCTGTGAGGAAAAGCTGAGAGAGTTGGGGCAGTTCAGCCTGGAGAAGAGAAGGCTGTGAGGACACCTGTGGGACTCAGCCCCACCATTTTCGTGATGTCTCAGAAAATTTGCCACCATCTCAAGTCTCACCTCCTGTTTAAAATGGCCGACCAGACAAGATCTGCCACCTGCTCCAAGGGGGAGACACTCACCAAGAACAGCCAAGGGACAACACCTTGGAGACTCGCGCGCACCAAGGTGATTGGTGTAAAAGTGACTAGTATGCAATAATTGGATTGGTGCAAAAGCGACAGGTGCAAGGTAATTGGTGTGAACTGATCACGCCATATGGACTCAGATGGATATAAAAGGACACTCTGCGAGACTATGTGCATGCAGCCACCACTGACAGCTGAGGACCATCAACAAAGGACCCACGGGACGTCACGGGATCCAGGGTGGTGACTATCCCCGCCTTTCCTTTTCTAGTGCTAATCTATCTCTCTGTCTTCTTTCTCTCCTCTTTGTTTCCTTCCTTCCTTCTTCCTCTCTTTCGCGCCGCTTATGTTAGACCGTTACTTTCAGAGCTGTTGTGAATATATTGTGAGGTTGGTTGGTTTACCGGTATCGTGCCTTGGTTGTGCTTTATCCAAACTCAAGGATCACGAATCTATTGTTTTATCAGTCGGGATTCAGGAGGGAGTACTCTATCCGCAGGCGGGTAGAGCAGCCCATTGAAATGGAGGGCGGGCTCCCCAAGGGACTGGCTGCGTTGTGTTTTACAGGTGGGCTCTGAGAGGGGCTGACTGCATTATTTTCCAAGTTGATGTTGTATGACTGTGTGTGAATGAGACGTACAAATAAGTATGAAGCGAGTGCAGAGTTCTGATCCGCGGTTCTGCTCTCCTCCGAGGGAAGCAGCTGGAGACAAACAAAGCATAAGAAAGGAGTGAATGCTGATCTTTTAAATAATTATCAGATTTCAACAAATCTATTTTTACTCAAAACCAAATATCAGAAGCCGACAAGACCTTGCTGCAGCCTTTCAGTACCTGAAGGGGGCCTATAGGAAAGATGAGGAAAATCTTTTTAACAAGGCCTGTTGTGACAGGACAAGGAGTAATGGCTTTAAACTAAGAGAGGGTAGATTTAGACTGGATATAAGGAAGAAATTTTTTATAGTAAGGGTGGTGAAACACTGGAACGCGTTGCCCAGAGAGGTAGTGGAGGCCCCAAAGCATTCTATGATTCTATGGTTTTCTAAGCATTTCTTGCAACACCAGATCACAACTTCACTCTTTTACTTCCTTAGCAAGTGCTCAAGGCTACCATATGAAAACCACCACATCCAGCTCACCTCTTTTACTGCTTAATGAAGTTTTGTTTCCAAAGACACCTACATAGAGGGAAAAAAAGCAAGCTTTGGAAACCACCAGTAAAAGTGTGTCCTTTGCAGAACTAATCCAGAAATCAATGTATCAGGGTAGGATTGGAAATCTCAAAGCATCAGAGCTCAGCCCTTGGGGTTCAGTGGTCAGGCACAGGTGATAAGACAGGTATAAATGCACTCGCTCTGCTGCCCTACCCAAATAGCCCAGCTCATTACCAGCACAAAATAGCAAAACCCAGTGCCAACCTCTGGGACCTGAAATTCCTCTTCAAGGGCCAGGCAGAATTGGGTACAGTAGCATCTGACCTTATTTCCTACTAGAAAAGAATCTCCTTTTATGACAGCAGATGAAAGTAAAGCAAAACACTTCAGGAAAGAGAGAGGAAAGTGCTTTAAAAAAAAAAAGTGCTGAAATTCTAGCCAGCTCTCAGTGTACCTTCCTTTAATGATTTTTAAGTAGATTTGTAGAATTTCATCTTTTCTAATACAACCTCCCTACTTGTGAGACTGCCATTAAAACTCTTTTAATCAGTTTTACTGACTAGTGTTATCACTTTACATTGAAACTTCTCTCGGCGACACAGACAGAGGGACTGAGTGCACCCTCAGCAAGTTTGCCGATGACATCAAGCTCTGTGGTGTGGTTGACATGATGGAGGGAAAGGATGCCATTCAGAGGGACCCTGACAGGCTGGAGAGGTGGGCCTGCGTGAACCGCATGAAGTTCAACAAGGGCAAGTGCAAGGTCCTGCACATGGGTCAGGGTAATCCCAAACACAAGTACAGGCTGGGCAGAGAGTGGCTCGAGAGCAGCCCTGAGGAGAAGGACTTGGGTGTACTGGTGGATGAGAAGCTCAACGTGAGCCGGCAATGTGCACTCACAGCCCAAAAGGCCAACCGTATCCTGGGCTGCATCAAGAGAAGCGTGGCCAGCAGGTCGAGGGAGGTGATTCTGCCCTTTTACTCTGCTCTCATGAGACCCCACCTGGAGTCCTGCGTCCAGCTCTGGGAACCCCCAACATAAGAAGGACATGGATGTGTTGAAGCGGGTCCAGAGGAGGGCCATGAAGATGATCAGAGGGCTGGAGTACCTCTCCTACGAGAACAGGCTGAGAGAGTTAGGGCTGTTCAGCCTGGAGAAGAGAAGGCTTCGGGGTGACCTTATAGCAGCCTTCCAGTACCTGAATGGGGCCTACAGGAAGGACAGAGAGGGACTTTTCACAAGGGTGTGTAGTGATAGGACAAGGGGGAACGGCTCTAAACTAAAAGAGGGCAGATTTAGATTAGATAAAAGGAAGAAAGTCTTCACCTTGAGGGTGGTGAGGCACTGGAACAGGTTTCCCAGAGAAGGTATGGATGCCCCCTCCTGGAAATGTTCAAGGAGAGGTTGGATGGAGCTCTGAGCAACCTGGTCTAGTGGAAGATGTCCCTGCTCATGGCACGGGGGTTGGAGCTAGATGATCTTTGAGGTCCCTTCCAACCCTCACCATTCTATGATTCTATGAAAGGATAAAACACAACCTCCACAGAGAAAAGTATCCATTTTCTAATCCTTATAGTACACAGTTACATATTAAAAAAAAAAAAAAAAGCCCTAATATTCATAAGAGCAGAAAAACAAACATAGATTCTTCCTCTCTTTGAAAAGATTTAGTCAAAAGCTAGATGGGAGAACAAATTGTTCATTTCCTTCCAAGGCCATTGGACAAAACAGTTCCCCAAAAGAAAGCAGAAATGAAAGCAATGCGATAGACTCCCTGGATCTTCAGGAAAATAAACATAACCATAGAGTCTTCTTTCCTGTCAAGCTAGCAGGGATCTTTTCGGTGAGATAAACTAACCTTTGACAACAGAACAACGTCCAGATGGTCACTGATGCATAGGCAAGACTCTCTGATGCTCCTGTTGCACCATCTCTGCTCACTGTGCTCATTGCTACTGGAGGAGGGCAAAGCACAGGACAGTTGGACAGAGCCATGGTGGGGATGCCTGGACAGTCTGGGGGGCTACAGCTGCTGGGAAATGCTATGGGAAGAGAAGACTTAGCAGGCTAGCAGCATTACTCAGAGCTGGAAGCACCTGTCTCCTCCATCCTGCATGCCCCAGGTTCACAATGTAATCTCCCACTGTGCAAAGCACTATAGTCTTCTCTCAGAGAAACATCTAATAGAAAGCAAGACGCAGTCACCTTTGCTTAAACTCAGGGTTCCTATTTCTCCACAGATTCACAGAATGGAACTTTTGCACTGCACCCTTGTACAACACTTCAGAAATACTTAGTCCAGAACATCTGTCATAAGATGCATGAAAACCAAACAGTCTGCAGTTTATCTAAGACACTTCCATGTTGCTGCTTCTCAACAGGACCTCAGACTTGATTTCCCCAGTGAATTTTAATAGGCTAATTAGAAAAACAAACAAACAAACACCCAAAACCAAAACCACCACCAAACCCCCCCCCAACCCAGAAAAAAAACAATGACTCCTAACAACCTGGTGGTTATGGCTCAAGTATCCAGCAGAGCCGCCAGACACACACTGCACAACTTTATCTAACCTGCAATACAGAAGATCTGTTTTCTCTTTCCAGCTTTGATTCTCTTTTACCTCACCAGCCCCTTGCTTCTACACTCGCATCCTCTCCAATCACTGGCCTAAGCAATGCAGCAGGTCCCTGTCTCTCCATTTTAGCTGTTCTTTCTGAGCAGTGTTAATTCACAGCTTTGACCTCCTGGGAAGATGGCTGCCACCTCTTCCAACCCAGCTAAAACTTATCTCAGCACCATCCCTTCCATCATGCATTCAAAACCTACCTATAAAGACAGAAGCAGCATTGTGTAAATACTACCCTGACTGTTCCCAGGCTCTGCCCATTACTCTTTAAAGGTCTTGCTCAGCATCCAGTGAAGGTAATGGGGACGTATGTTAAATTCAGATCATCTTAATTCAAAACACTCAGCTCAAGATTCTTTAAATTGGATTTCTGTCAGACTTTGCCAACTATGACTACTATAATGTTATGGTCAACAAATAACTTGACATCCAATCACTGCTGCATATCAATAACAGGTATCGCTGCATGAACAGATTCTCAAAAAACCTGGTTGCTACATGGAAGACAGCACAATTATACTTACACACTTTTCAGGTTACAGTAAGATACTATTACATTTGCTATCTGTCAGTCCCACAATGAAACAGCCTGGCTTTCTTTCCTGATCTTTACAACTTCAGTACTTATACAGGCATCTTAACTCCATGTAGCTGGTAAAAAGGAAAGGCTACGAGGCAGTTCCCCCAGAAAAACTTCAGAGCACAAAGCTGAATGTAGGTGAAATACAAGGGCCTAAATCCAAAGCTGTAGCACTCAGTCTCCTTGCTCAATCACTGCACAGTACTGATGGAGCCTGGATTCCAGGATGCCCGTTTTCTTTTCTTCATGTAATGCCTTTCAGCTTGTTTCTGCATATGCAGAGGAGTGCTTCTCTGGGCAAAGCAACCTTTATCCCTCATCCACGCCTGATAAGAGTCCAGAAAAGACCAATTACTTCCCTGTAACTATATTTCTTCATGACCCACTGTTTTATGATAAAAATTGCAAGGTACGTACCTGCAACCACCATCAGCTGGTGCATTTCGGGCAGTAGTTGCATTGGTAATGGGCATGTTTCACGCCCGCTCTTCACAGGCAGTTTGAGCATCAATAAAAAAGAAAACCAGGCTTATTTCTCTCCATCCTCCAATACCAACAGGAAGATGAGCAAGTGGAGAGAGGGGAAAGCAGTGCATGGAGATAAATGTAAACTTAACACATCCAAAAAATGGTTGGGACGTAAGTAACTTTTTTCTCCTTCAGGTAACAGTCTACATGTACACGCAGTGTGGGAGAGTAGAAGTGAGACCTGAAAACTGATCTACAAGAATGTCTCAGAGGCTTAAGGAAAGCTAAGGCAGGTGGATGTTTCCTCTGGAGACAGCAGATCTACAGGCTTGGACAAGAGCATGGTGCTGATGAATGGTGCTACAGGCAGCTGCCCAGTGTGAACCACCTCTGGTAAACTGCAGGAGGGGTCTGAGCAACGTGGCTCACAGTGGAAGCAGATTTCTTTGTTAGCTATTTAACAACACAATTTCTGAAACTGTAGCAGCAATTCACCTGAGAAGAAACTATGGAGACATTTTAAGTATTTCAACAGCACCCATGACTATGATGAGTTATTTGCTCACCCCTTCTTCAGAAGATCAGATTTGGTCAATATGACAAGAGAACACCTGCCCATCATCTAGCACTTGGACAGAACTGACATTGCTCAAAAGTGATGAGATTTCTGTAGGGTGGAGGGGAAAAATGAATGATTTTTACAAAAAGTCCTATTCAAATTAAATTTTGGATCGGTTACCTTGAACTATCTCCCCTAAAGACCATTATACAGCAGATTGACTTATAAAGGCTTGCATTTCATTTATACTTCTGGTTGAAGCAACGTCTACATCAAACAGCTATTTGAAAAACTATAAAACACTCCTGGGAGCAGACTGGGATCATATCTTTGCTGCTTTAAATATTTCCTCACAAGGATGATTCAGCGTGACCTGGATAGGCTGGAGAGCTGGGCAGAGAGGTACCTGATGAGGTTCAACAAGGGCAAGTGCAGGGTCCTGCACCTGGGGAGGAACAACCTCATGCACCAGTACAGGCTTGGGGTGGACCTGCTGGAGAGCAGCTCTGCGGAGAGGGACCTGGGTGTCCTGGTGGACGACAGGTTAACTATGAGCCAGCAGTGTGCCCTGGCTGCCAAGAAGGCCAATGGGATCCTGGGGTGCATCAAGAAGAGTGTGGCCAGCAGGACAAGGGAGGTTCTCCTTCCCCTCTACACTGCCCTGGTGAGGCCTCATCTGGAGTACTGTGTCCAGTTCTGGGCTCCCCAGTTCAAGAAGGATGAAGAGCTACTGGAGAGAGTCCAGCGGAGGGCTACGAGGATGGTGAGGGGACTGGAGCATCTCCACTACGAGGAGAGGTTGAGGGAACTGGGCTTGTTCAGCCTGAAGAAGAGAAGGCTGCGAGGGGACCTTATAAATGCCTACAAATATCTGAAGGGTGGGTGTCAGGAGGATGGGGCCAAGCTCTTTTCAGTGGTGCCCAGTGACAGGACAAGGGGTAATGGGCACAAAATGAAGCATAGGAAGTTCCGTCTGAACGTGAGGAAGAATTTCTTTCCTCTGAGGGTGACGGAGCACTGGAACAGGCTGCCCAGGGAGGTGGTGGAGTCTCCTTCTCTGGAGATATTCAAGACCTGCCTGGACAAGTTCCTCTACAGCCTACTGTAGGTGACCCTGCTTCGGCAGGAGGGCTGGACTACATGACCCACAGAGGTCCCTTCCAACCCCTCCCATTCTGTGATTCTGTGATTCTGTGTGATTCCTTTGTTGTTTTGTGTTTTTCTTGATGTGCTGGCAAATCTGGCTTATGCAACCACCCACACAACAGCATATTTCTGTTTAAAAAACTCCTATATTTCCTTTCTGCTCCAGTTAAAACAGACATGCTCTTTTTGCCACCATGATGAAAACACTGTAAATAACATCTAAAATAACATTACAACTTATCACAGATCTCCTGACCCAATAAAATGAGGGTAGGTTATCACCATCTATTAAATAACTGGCCCAATAATGACTGAAACCTAAAAAAAAAGTGCAAAACTCAAAGAATAAACACTCGTGGTGACAATAGTCTAGTTCACACCAATATCAGCCCCAAGAATTTTTCTTGGAACCCATGCAACCAATCTGTCCGTTAAAATGAACTTGTTCATGCACTACTAGACCAAAAGATTTGCTGAAATTAGTGCCACCAGTCTTTTCTTCTTTACAACCAAAGTTTTTTTAATTGCAGTTAGGTCCTAATTTGCTCTGTGCTATCACAATCATCTGAATTCCCTGAGCAACTTAATACTTTTATTCAACAAAATGGATTTGTTCTCCTTGTGCTGCTGTAGCCTAAGCCTGTTATACCTAAACCAGTCAGGTTAGCTCCTAGATATTGTTTGTGTAAAAATGTAATCAAATCTTTGTGTTTTTTCTGCAGGATACAGTATGCAAAATGCATGACTCACAACAATGTACTCAAACTTACTTTCATTATCACTGGTGAAATATCTGTAAGTAGATGAAAATTTTCTTTGATGGATAAATATAACTGACTTTTCATTGTATGGTTAGACTGATTTTTTAAATTACATTAAAAAATCATGCCTTACTTGAAATAATTGCATAAAATAATACTATGTCTTTTATTTCTTCCTATTCAGTGATAATGATACCTACATCCCAACACAGAACTGTTAAGCTTAAAATTGAGATAAAGTTTGCAAAATACCTGCACCACCACGCATACAACCCCATGCAAAAAAAATTACCATTGCATCCTAGATCTTGCAACGTTCGCGTGAAACTAACAAAATAGTAGGATGCTATCTGAAGAAGATTCACAATATATCCAAAAACGGACCTCTGGCTGTCAGTAAATGAGCAGGTTCTTTTGCTTTTGGAAATTAATGTGGGGTTTAGAATTCATGCATCCATTTAAGCACGCTGTAAAAGAATTACACTAAACTTTACTGACAGAAAATACCAACCTAAACAAGACAGAGAGGACCTCCAGTGGGCTACCTAGAGCCCCTCTCATAGAGATCAAAACAAGAACCACTGCCTGGTTGAACCATCTTTGTACATTCTGTGAGTTACATTGGTCTTTCGGTCCAGTTACCTTTTCAAAAGCACCCCAGCAGGAACCTTATACGTCATAAATTCCATTGCCATAATTGCTCCCAGTCTTGCATTCATCTCTTTTCCAAAGACCACCAAAATCCTCTGTGCTTCCCCTGCCATTGATTGTACCCTAGCATTTCAAGAGACACAGTAAAAGAAGTAAGGAAATGTGTCTGGCAAACACATTTGCTAGCTCACTGAAGGAGATGTAGTACCGGAGAACTGCAATCAGGTCACTTTAGATTCTCTGTTTAACACAAGAACAAGGAAAGAGCCCAGGAGCTTCAGACACTCAAACTTAAACTTGGCTTCAAGCTGTGAAGAAGATGGAAACATGACATAGCATTTAAATCAATGTAATTAAAAAAAGGAGCAGTCAGCACAGATACAGAGAAGGAAGGTCAGGTTTGACAAAGTTGCTTCTCAAGTGCGTAACTGAATTGGGAGATAAAGCTGAAACTAGGGACATAATTTATCTAGATTTATGGTAAACTTTCGGATTGTATATCACACACTGGATTAATTTACAAGGTCAGAAAGTACAGCATAAGGAAAGAACTACTGAAATAGACCAAAAATTGGCTTAAGGACAAAAAGCACAGAGTATCTTTAGAACATAGGAGAAATTTGACTTTACTGTCAGTGAAGTTTGTGATGTGGCAGTGAAATGAAATTTGCACTTAATGTGTCTAGACATTATGCTTAAAAAAGCCCCAAACAGCACATTTTTTCTTCACGTATCAAGGATGACTGCAGTATCAGTAAGGCTTGTGACACTGTAGTGCAGTGAACTGTAATACTTACTGCTTCCCACCTTTCCAAATGATGAAACTCTTTCTTCCCTTCAGCTAAAGAAAACACCAACTCTATATGTGAGGGAGCAACTGGAATGCATTGAGCTTGGCCTGGTGGCAAATGAGGAAGGAATTGAGAGCTTGTGGGTTAGAATTAAGGGACAGGCTCCTAAGGGTGACATTATGGTGGGTGTGTACTACAGGCCACCTGACCAGGAGGAGGAAGTTGATGAGGCCTTCTACAGGCAGCTGCAAGCAGCCTCACAGTCACAGGCCCTGGTTCTCAAGGGGGACTTTAACCACCCTGACATCAGCTGGGAAGACCATACAGCTAGGCAGGCGCAATCCAGGAGATTCCTACAGAGCATCGACGATAACTTTCTGATGCAAGTGGTGGAGGAACCAACAAGGAAAGGCGCGCTGCTGGACCTTGTGTTAACAAACAAGGAGGGACTGGTGGAGGATGTGAAGGTTGGAGGTAGACTCCGCTGCAGTGACCATGAAATGGTCGAGTTCAGGATCGTGCGTGGAGGAAGCAGGGCGATAAGCAGGATCAAAACCTTGGACCTCAGGAGGGCTAACTTTGGCCTCTGCAGGGAGCTACTGGGAGGAATCCCGTGGGCCAGGGCTCTCGAAGGCAGGGGGGTCCATGAGTGCTGGTCGCTCTTTAAACATCACTTCCTCCATGCTCAGGAGCAATGCATCCCCCTGAGAAAGAAATTTAGCAAAGGAGGCAGGAGACCTGCATGGTTAAACAAGGAGATTCTAGCAGAGATCAGGTGGAAGAGAAAGGTCCACGGAATGTGGAAAGAGGGGCAGGCCGCTTGGGAAGAGTACAGGAATGTGGTCAGAGCGTGCAGGGATGCCACGAGGAAGGCCAAAGCCCACCTGGAATTGAAGCTGGAAAGGGATGTAAAAAACAATAAGAAGGGCTTCTTCAACTACATCAGCAGCAAAAGGAAGGCTAGGGACAACGTGGGGCCGCTGCTGAACGAGGCAGGTGTCCTGGTGACAGAGGATGCAGAGAAGGCAGAGCTACTGAATGCCTTCTTTGCTTCAGTCTTCAGTGCCAAGGCAGGCCCTCAGGAATCCCAGGCCCCGGAGGTAAGAGAGGAAGCCTACAAAGAGGATGACTTTCCCTTGGTCGAGGAGGACTGTGTGAGGGATCGCTTAAGCGATCTGGAATACCACAAATCCATGGGCCCTGATGGAATGCACCCATGAGTGCTGAGGGAGCTGGCGGATGTCATTGCTGAGCCATTCTCCATCATCTCTGAGAGGTCCTGGAGGACAGGAGAGGTGCCCGAGGACTGGAGAAAGGCCAATGTCACTCCAATCTTCAAAAAGGGTGAGAAGGAGGACCTAGGCAACTACAGGCCGGTCAGCCTCACCTCCATCCCGGGAAAGGTGATGGAGCAGCTTATCCTGGAGCTCATCAACAAGCAAGTGGAGGAAAAGAAGGTTATCAGGAGTAGTCAGCATGGGTTCACCAAGGGGAAATCATGCCTGACCAATCTGATAGCTTTCTATGATGGCATGACTGGCTGGGTAGATGAAGGGAGAGCCGTGGATGTTGTCTACCTAGACTTCAGCAAGGCTTTCAACACGGTCTCCTATAACATCCTCCTAGGGAAGCTCAGGAAGTGTGAGCTGGATGAGTGGCCGGTGAAGTCGATTGAGAACTGGCTGAATGGCAGAACTCAGAGGGTTGTCATCAGCGGCGCTGAGTCTAGTTTGAGGCTGGTAACTAGTGGTGTCCCTCAGGGGTCAGTACTGGGCCCAGTCTTGTTTAATTTCTTCATCAACGACCTGGATGAAGAGTTAGAATGTACCCTCAGCAAGTTTGCTGATGACACCAAACTGGGAGGTGTGGTAGATACATCAGAAGGCTGTGTTGCTATTCAGCGTGACCTGCATAGGCTGGAAAGTTGGGCAGAGAGGAACCTGATGAAGTTCAACAAAGGCAAATGCAGGGTCCTGCACCTGGGGAGGAACAACCCCATGCACCAGTACAGGCTTGGGGTGGACCTGCTGGAGAGCAGCTCTGCAGAGAGGGACCTGGGTGTCCTGGTGGACGACAGGTTGACCATGAGCCAGCAGTGTGCCCTGGCTGCCAAGAAAGCCAATGGGATCCTGGAGTGCATCAAGAAGAGTGTGGCCAGTAGGTTGAGGGAGGTTCTCCTTCCTCTCTACACTGCCCTAGTGAGGCCTCATCTGGAGTACTGTGTCCAGTTCTGGGCTCCCCACTTCAAGAAAGATGAAGAGCTACTGGAGAGAGTCCAGCGGAGGACTACGAGGATGATGAAGGGACTGGAACATCTCTCCTACGAGGAAAGGCTGAGGGAGCTGGGCTTGTTCAGCCTGAAGAAGAGAAGGCTGCGAGGAGACCTAATACATACATACAAATATCTGAATGGTGGGTGTCAGGAGGATGGGGCTAAGCTCTTTTCAGTAGTGCCCAGCGACAGGACAAGGGGCAATGGGCACAAAATGAAGCATAAGAAGTTCCGTCTGAACGTGAGGAAGAATTTCTTTCCTCTGAGGGTGATGGAGCACTGGAACAGGCTGCCCAGGGAGGTTGTGGAGTCTCCTTCTCTGGAGATATTCAAGACCTGCCTGGACAAGTTCCTCCACAGCTTACTGTAGTTGACCCTGCTTCGGCAGGAGGACTGGACTACATGACCCACAGAGGTCCCTTCCAACCCCTACCATTCTGTGATTCTGTGATTCTGTGAAGTCATTATGCCAGGTTTTAAGCGGTGGATGTTTAAATTTTAAATGAAAAGATGTCTGTGAACTGCAAAAAAGAAATACAGCTATTTCTGTAAATAAAAGACATTACAGAACCTAGTATATACAGATTTTAATATTTTTGTTGCTCTGTGACTGTTGACACAAAATTTAGGGTCAATCTTAACTCACAATCTCTTGTCTTTCTAATGTATATCTGTGACAATGCTCTAAAGGCACAGAAAAACTTTTACAATGCTGAGATGCTGCTAAACACAGGAAAAGCTTGCTGTTTTTAATATGCATGCAATACACTTGTAAAAAGACTGATATAAAGAAACATTTTATTGGCGTATAGGAAGGGGTTTGGTTTTCCTGAACACTTTGTTCTTCCTCTCCTCAATCACCAACACAAGACCTATCTCTGCACTCAGATTTACAATTCTACATCAACTCGTATCACTGTATTACACACAAGGCAGACAAAAAGACTGCCTCAGAAAACAGAAATTTCAAGACTGTTTGGACTAGGTACGCTTCTGCGACAGTGACAAACCAAGAGAAGTAATTGAATACTGAGTTCACTCAGGGGATGAGCATTTGAAAAGCGAATTTAAAAAGCAGTTATTGTACTTAATACCTACAAGAGATACACAGCAGTTCAACCAAACTAATTATTTTGAATATTTCATCTTTGTCAGGAAGTGAACAACTATTTAATGAAAATACATTTCTTCCATTCTTTTTCTAATCTATCATCATGATTACAAAAACACTCTCATTTGTTCAGTTCGTGTTCTACTTTGAGCAAGAGCAATACTCTGTTTCCCATTATAGCTAATACATCTCCTCTCTTGTGCAAGAATATCAGAGGAGACTATCTTCAGTTGCATTTCAAGAGACACACTTCCAGAACAAAGGTGATGTAATTTTGGAAAACCACACTTGCCACGTGGGCTATATTTTATTTCCCACTGTGCACTCAGAGGAACTGGAGAGAAAACACCAATATTCAGGAAGATAAGCTTTTTAACATATAGGTTACTTTCTAGAGACCTATTCAATAGCACTCACTCTGAAGTTTTCTCAAAGTTCTCAACAGCTGCAGCCCAGACATACTTCAAACAAGTAAGTCTTGTGATTAAACCAAATAAACAGGGTATTACTCTGTGCTGATATCCCTATTTACCAACATTTCAAAATTTAAAAAAGCAAAGAAGAATAAGCACAAATCCTCTTAAACGCAGGAAAATATATTCTTTGTGATACACCGGAGGAGGGGAAAATTCGAGCTACCCTGAAAAAAGATAACAAATAAAGGTCAATAAATGCATGAAGCCAAGAGATCCAAATAGGATGAGAAATGTTGGAGGCTGACATTGTTACAAACACCTACCAAACAATGCAAATATGAAGCTTCTGAAATGGTGAAAAAAGTCAGATAATTCAGGACTTTTTAAGCCTCAGAAAACATGGACTTTGGACAATTTTTGTAACAATGGTCCAGGAATTGCCAGTCTAGTGAGCATCAATTGATGCACGTCTTCTCATTGCCTACTAGCACTGTGTTTTTCTGAAACTCATAATAATAAAAACACTATAAGAAGAACTGTACTAGATCAGACCAATAATCCATCCAGTACAAAATCATCGTTGCAGCTGCAGCCACAGACAGAAGCATAAAGATGAATGTAAGCCTCTCAGATTTCCCTGGATTTCTCTTTACATCACTAGATTTTTCTTCCATGAGCCAGCCCTGCCTCCCCTTGAGCCCATGTCAACTTTCGGACTCATATTGCTCTCTGTCAAAGCAGACAAACTATATTAGATGAAGAACAACATTATTTTGTCTGTTTTGTACTTGCCACCTGCTTGTTTCATTTGCTAACCCTTAGCTCTGGCATGCCAGGAGACACTGAACTATTAACTCCTCTTCACTATCAGAATTGTGACACTAGATTTTATGGGTGTCTATCATATCTTCTTCCTTCCTCACCTGACACCTGTCTGAGCATGCAGGTTAGGGTTAACGTGTAAGTTTAGAAAAGTCAGAGCCTGCCTGGAACTCTACGGCAACAAGAAAGGCTTCTACAGGTCCTTCAGTAGCAAAAAAACAGGGAAAATGTAGGCCTGCTGCTGAGTGGGACAGGACAACAGGGGACATGGAAAAGGCTCCAATACTCAATGTTATCTTCTCAGTATCTACAGGTAATATCTGTCTTCTGTAATCTCTGTCTCTGAGACCCACAGAACAGTCTGGATCAAGGAAGACAGAGGATGATCATGTTAAGGAGATATTTAAAGACACTGGACACACATGAATCCAGGGGACCTGATGGAATGCACTCACACACCACATGGGAGCTGGCCAGTGTTATTGCAAGACCCCTCTCTGCTACATTTGCAAAGTTCGTGGCAGTTGAGAGAGGTTCCTGAGGTCTGGAAGAAAACAAACATCACTTTCATCTTCAAGAAGGGTAACAAGGAAGATCCAGGGAAGTACAGACCAATCAGCCTCAAATCAATGCTAGGGAAGGTCGTGGTGGAGCAAATAATTCTGGAAACTATTTCCAAACATACAACTGACAGGGTTGGGAGTCATCATTGTGGGTTTATGCAGGGCAATTCATGCTCGACCATCCTGATTAGCCTCTACAATAAGATGAATGGCTTGGTGGGTGTGGGGAAAGCAGAGGATATTATTTATCTTGACATTAGTAACGCTCTTGACACTGTCTCCATACGATCTCATAGCCAACTTGTGAAGTATTGCCTAGACAGATGGATAATGAGGTGTACTGAAAACTGACTGAATTGCTGGATTCACAGCATTCTGATCCCACAGCACAAAGTCCAGCTGGAAGGCAGTTAATAGACATACAACCAGAGGTAGATAGTGGTGCACCACTGTTTGACATCTTTATTAATGACCCAGTTGATGAAACCAAGTGCACCCTTAGCAAGTTTGCAGGTGATACAAAACCAGGAGAAGTGGCTGATTTGCCCAGATGGGTGTGCCGCCACTTGGAGGGACCCTGACAGGCTGCCAAAATGGGCAGATGGGTGTCTCATGCAGTGCAAAAGAAAGTAAAATGCCAAGTCCGGCACCTGGGGAGAGATAACCCCAGGCACGAGTACATGTTAGGGGCCAACTAGCTTGAAAGCAGCTTTGCAGAGCAGGACATGGGGGTTCTGGTGGATAAATTGAACAAAATGCCCTTGCAGCAAATGTGTGCTGCATTAGGAAAAGCACTGCCAGCAGGCTGAGTGCTACTTAGAACTGATGAGACACATCTGGAGCGCTGGGACCAGTTCTGGGCAAAAACAACTGAAATACAAGTTGCTTCATTTAAACAAGAAGAAACTCTTTTAATCTGAGAATAGTGAAACACTGGACTGGTTGCCCAGAGAGCCTGTGGAGTCTCCAGCCTTGGAGATACTCAACACCCACCCCCATCCCCAACCTGAGTGAAGGGGTGGGACTGGATAACCTCCAGATATGCCTGTCAGTTTCAGCAACTTTATGATTCTGGAATAGCTCAGAATCATAATAAGCTTTTCTATTTCAGTATTTCAACCTTTGAAATCATTCCAAGTTTTTTAAAAAGCAAGGGGCCTCAGGCAAGTGCTCTGCTTCATTACCTACCTGTTTTTGAAAACTGATCATTTAGCCTCACCCTCTACACTTGCCAGTGGCTGGCAAAGCATCCTCACTGAGTCTCCCTGTACTTCCACTCTGAACAGAAAAGAGTCTTTGTTCAATGAATATACCATACAAAACATGGTACATATACACTTTACTTTCTGCCTTCAAAGTGCACATTTGTCCACAGTTTGGTTCTGAGACTGCTGTTGAAGCTATTTTTCTGTAATGCAGTAAGCTTTGAACATCCTTGAGAGTAATGGCCAGGAGACATCAATGAAGTTCGCACCAGGAAAAGAGAAAATAATTAACCCTCACTGCGAGTAGTAGGAGAGCATTACTTTCTGTCATTTCTGCTGATATCTGTATCAGGGAAAATCATGCACATTGCAAAGGGCTTAACTATACTGGAACAGCCAATACATGTACTGGAAGCATCTCTGTGATCCAAAGTACCTCCACCTGATAGGAAAAGTGGCCTTTCCAGCTCCCAGGTGGTTTCTTGGGATGAGCAGGAAAACAGGCAGACAAATTCGTGCCATGCCAGTACCACAACAGTATTCACATAATCAAATGCATGCACTAGTGGATGCTACTTTACATTTGTAGCAAAGCTTCACACACAATATTTCTCCATTACATGGAATTTGGTCTGGCTTATATTCAGGCTGGCTTACATTCAGGCTCAAGCTCTATATGCATACTCAAAGCAAGTACAACACTTTTATTAAAACCTCCTGTGCCTAGTCTCAGCCTATATAAATGCCAAAGCCAATTTGGCAGGGGGAAGCCTTCTAAAAATTGGAAATCACACTCCATTCAAAGATTCCAGCCTGGAAAGTAAACAGAGTAGGTATTGCTGCTGGAAAGTTCAACACCACTTCTTGCAGAATGGGACCGCAAACCAATTTTCTTGTAACACTGGAATTTCAAACAGTCTGTTCAACTCTGACACACAGCGTTGACCCTCTGTTACGACCTAAGCAACAAGGAAGAGAAATCTCACTACAGAATTGTTTCTATGGTATTATCTGTCACAAGGTTAACGCCGATCTGACTGAAACACCATCTGGGGATAACAGATTTTTGAGATAGGTGCAGAAGATATGGAAAATACTCTGTAAGGAAATTCTTCAAAATCTTCTGCACAGCTGAAGCACAGTGCTGAAGTACACTTCTGTTACCAACAGCGCTGTGAAGGCACCAAAAAACCAAGCAACTGTGACACAAAGCAACTCTTTTTGTAAGAGCCTATTCCCTAACAACCAGAAAATTCTCAGATCCAAGGAAAAGTCTTATTAAAAAGTCAGGCTACAATTGTTATTTGAAGCTGGGAAACTTACCCCTGGCCTCCCACCCCTTTCTTTTTTTAAATCAAATTGGAGTTTTTATTGAGATGTAAAATTCAGATAAATCCTTCCCCAGTTTCCCAATGGCACAAATACAATCAAACACAACAGACAGTGGTTTAAGAATTAACCAGAGGTTGTATGAAAACCTACTTTAAAACTACATTACAAATTCACAAATTTAATTTCTCCAATACACAGGTGTCCACATGAGATTAACAAAACATTCCTCTCTTTTTCCACCTCATGTTATAATCTTCAAAGTATTTTCAGTTTTGAAGACTGATTCTGTAATCATAGTAAATAACATTGCTATTTATTCATTTAGAGAAGGATCACTTTTTGCTTTACAAGACACTGAAATAATCCAAGAAGTCACAAAGTTTTAAACTATTTCATAAAGTAAAAACTCTTTATGATTTGCTAGTGACAATTTCTCCCCCAAATCTCCATTTTGGGATACGCATTCTTTGGACTGGACTGACAGCCTTTGTGGTAGTGTAAGTCCTCATCCTCCACCTACAACAAAAGCCACACCAGTCTCTACGACTAAATTACCACTCAGCACAAATGATTTTATCAAAATCTGGTCTCTTACAGGCATGGTAAATTCCTCCATAGTGTAGCATTTTCTTTCATTAGTATTTCATTGACTGTGTAAGCACATCTAGCCTTCAGTAGTCTACCCACTTTGCAAATTGATTTTAACAGAACTGTCAGGTTAGATTTTGTCTGATTGACAAATAACCGATGTTTAAATCGGAAAGGAACAAAGTGCACTGATTTGATTAATTTTCCTATTTGTTTCATGAAATACACACTAAAAAAACCCCAAAATCAACCAACCAACCAAAAAAACCCCAAACAACTCACTGACACTTTTTAGAGCTAGTAACAAGAAAATAGTCTCATATCTACAGTGCAGTGGTCATGTTTTTTCCAGAAAGGTGATCAAAGCTGTTGCCATTTTCTTCAAGCAGCTATATCCCCTTCTGCAAGCAAAGAGGTATCAGAGGTGAAGTTAACTCTGCTGAGGGCTAAACAGATTACATGCTTTCCTGTTACAAATCATTGCCCTTCAGGGGAAAGATAGATACTTTAGTGACAATGCTAAGGAAATGAGAGTTTTAATAGGTTTATTATTTTATTGAGAATCTCAGCAGAAGTTTCAGCAAGGCTGCAGATCAAAGATGTAATTATTTTTTTGCTTTTGAGGTTGCTGAAAGCATGCTCCCACTCACTGTAGCTTTGGTTTGATTTCTCTAGCAAGTACCTCCTGTAAAGCAAGACTGTCTGCTCCGGAAGAGACTGTTTTCTCTCCAAATTGTCTGCTCTCCAAAGAGACATGTAAGTCCCTGCCTTACCAACATGAATCTTCAAAACTACACACGTATGCATATAACTAAAACTTCAACCAAAAGAAGCAATTGGTTTCAAAAAATGAATTAGTATTATTGGCTGTGTTTTTGCATTTCATGAACAATCTTTTATAACAGAAGCAACTGCAAGTAAAGGGAAAGAACATTTACCGTTCATTATGTTCACAACCTTACACATTTTGGGTCTCATATACACTATATTTTTAGTTACAGTATTATTAACACTGGAAAGCCCTTTCAGTTTAAAGGCTCTAAATCCACATGCTTTTTGTGACTGCCTTGCAGCTGCCACATGGAAATTTCAATGGGACACAAAAAAAAACCCCATGTTCTTTTGTAAAAGGCCTTCTTGCTTTGCAGGGAATGGAAGTGACATGAGCTTTCCTAGGAGGGCAAACAAGTTTGCCTCCTTGCTTATCATTCAATATCTTCTGAAGATAGCAGGGGAGCTGAAAACCAGCATTTCTTCTTAAGAAGTTTAGCTTTTTCCATTGTCTACTTATTTGAGAGTTCAACATTAAGCAGCCATGCAGTTTTTATATCACAGATGAGTGCACCAATTTCCTGTCTACCTTACTTCATGCATTCTGATACTCATGTAATGACTTAACTACCTTTTTCATTTCATTGTTTCCCATAATATTTTGGCAGGAAAAAAAAAATCGATCTCCTGATATCAGAGGGAATATTTTAAAGATTAAGTTTAGCGAGTCCTGCAAAATATTGCACCCCACCAGATAAAATAGAATCAGATTCGACAGCTTCAACACTGTGACAAATGCAAACTTGAGAACGTGCAAAACAAGAATCTGAAGATTTGATTTTGTACAAGCCTGAGACACTATAGCAGTTCAAAAGGCCCCTGAACAACACAGCATTAAACTTTTATTATTCTAGCAGGTGGCATATTATCATTCTTACAGACTGATAATTTTCCTTATTTTCCCCTTGACTGCACAAATAACACAGCAATATGAAGCTAATAATGCCTATAAACATTTCCATTAACAACAGAGCTTGCTATTTAGGCACACAGAATGCGGTAATGGATCAATGTAATTGTTTTTTTTAATTGGTGTATTGTAATATTGTATATGGCTGCTGAATTTTGACAACATCAATGGTGACACCAAATAAAGCACTACAGGACTTTAACCCATAACTTCTTAACATGTTTATTTAGATATTAAAGCACCTAAGTTTCTTCATCTGTCCCAGTGACAGCAGAACTCCACAACAGGAAGTAAGCTCAAAACTAGATTATTAGAAAAGAATCTAATCACAAATTATTTCACTCTAAGCATATACAAGCTCTGTACTTTGATGGGCACGCAATCAACTGAGGTAGGAATTATCATAAGTATTTAAAAAGGTGTTGAGTTATTAAAATTCCTATGAACTGCAATTTTATTTCATCTTCTGCCATACTGTCATCAGTTACGTTCCTCAGAAGATACAGAACGGACCTGTATATTAACAAACTTATAACCATCTTCCCAGAGAAACTGCTGCTCTGTCTGAGATGCACTAAGGGAGCCTGCAAATCTGTCCCTAACTCTCCTGTGCCTAATAAATGCTCAGAGTTACTATTAAAAAAAAGAAGAATTCCTACAAGTTACACAGGTACTACCCACAGTCAGCTGTTGCATGGCCAGGCACAGGCACAGCTGGGGACCCAGATTGCTCTGTCACATCATTTTTGTGTATGTTCCTTCATCCCTTCTTATTTTGAGAGCAGAAATGTCTGTCATTGCTCCCCCCACTCACAAATGCTTGAAAGACTGAGCTTTGCTTTTGCTCTGAAGGAAAACAGAGAACTAAGTCCTACTCAGATTTTCCCTGAGGAACGATAGCAAGCGTTTTGGTCTGACTGCATGACAGGCCAAAAGCATTGAGGCTGAGAGCTAGCAAAACTATGGCACATGATTTCACAGAGGTTTATAGGATGGTATAGAAGGAGCTGCTCTTGCCAAAGGGACTGCCTGTTGCCAGTGCCATCATTAACACCCCTCAAAAAATTAGGGGGCGTATGAGATGCAAATAAATAATTCTTATCATAAGAGTGAAACCCTTGCATTTAGAACTAGATTAAACATTACTAACAAACAGCAAGAGCTTTGTGACATCCCTGTGTAAAAACATGCTG